>NC_054543.1:22777612-22964246 GCF_017654505.1 Polyodon spathula
CCATAGCAGCGGGGCATGACCTGGCCCTATGTCCTGGCTGGTTACACCTAAAACAGAGTGGAGGGACAGAGGGGGCATAGGTTAAATATCTGTCCCGCTGCTGGTAGGGCAACGGGGCAGGGGCAACACCTCTACCCCAGCTGGGGGCCATCCTTGGTCTCCATGGGGGGGAGGCAAGGGGGCCCAACGGGGTCGGCGGTCTGGGAGGTCTGGGTGCCGGGACCGAGGGTGATGGTGGTGGTGTTGGAGGAGAGGGAGGGAGAGGTTGGTTCCTGAGCAGGGCAGGGGCTGACAGGATCCCGACCCGGGCTGACGTCAAAGAGTCCTCAAAATCTTCGGCCAATTTGACCGCCTCCTCCAGGGTGTCAGGGTTGTGGCGCCGTACCCACGCCTGAGTTTCGGCGCCGACCACATGGCAGAATTGTTCCACCACAATGGCTTCCCCCATTTGTTGAGCGGTCTTCTTCTCTGGGGTCAGCCAATGGACCATGTGGTCGCACAACCGCTGTGCCACCACCCTGGGGCGTGTCTCCGGGGCTCTCCGGTACTCGCGGAACCGCGTCCGGTGGGTCTCCGCGGTGATGTTGAGACGACGGAGGATAGCCTGCTTGACTAGGTCATAGTCAGTGGCGTACTGGTCGCTCAGGGCTTGGTAAGCTGCCTGCGCTTCCCCGATCAGGCAAGGTCCTAGCTGGCTTGCCCAGAACTCCCGAGGCCATCCCACCGCGGTTGCCAGCCGCTCGAACGCCACCAAAAATGCCTCCGGATCATCCTCCGCCGTCATTTTCATGGCCCGTGCCTTCGGGGCCGACATCAATGATGTTCCGGTAGGGGTCGCTCCTGCAGCAACGATCAGCCCTACCCGTTCAATGGGCGCCGTATAGCGCTCCTCCCTCCGTCTCTCCTCTGCATCCCGTCTGGTCTCCAGTGCCTGCAGCAGCTCCGCCAGCGCGTTGCGGTCCATAGTCCCGTGTTCTGACACCACGTGTGGCAAAGTGGCTAGTGGAGGGGAACAGGTATAGCGGTGATGCGATGCAGGAGTGACAGGCAGACAACAGTTTCCAGTGAAAAGGTGCTTTTATTTATAATCCAGGTCTGGTGACCGTTAAATAATAAATCCCCGGCTATACACAACAATGTGTAAAGCACGGGGATAGCAATAAACAGGGCACAGTCCCGAACAAAACGAACACACGGTCACCAGTCCTGGGTGAGTGCAGACGTGCTTGTGGTGGGTGAAGACACTGTATTTCGTGACGGTTCCGTGCAGTGGTGATCCGGATTGTGCTGACCCTGGTCGACAGCTCCGGACCGGTGAGTTAACTGTCTGGTGGTGCAAAACGCAGACAATTACAAAACAAACACAACACGCAATTCCTCTTTACAACGAGAGCTCCTCTCTCGATCCTTCTCTCGCCAAGCGTTAACCCAAACGAAGGAGAAGATCAGCGTTACCCTGGCCCCTATATGTAATCCCACATGATATCGAGATAAACGGTTGCAGCTGCCTTATTACTTGCAGCTGCCTCTCGTTTACCTTTCAAATCAATACGGTCTTACAACAGAGTCGCGCTTCTTTCCAGGCTGACCCACTTCCCTGACCCGGAAACGAACTGTCAGGCCAGCCCTTCCAGATACTTCTCCTCCCGTTCTTTAGTGCCCTCACAGGTTGGGAGGAAGATTCATCACCAGAACTCATCTTTCCGTCACACAGTGTTTGTATTATGAAGTTAAAAACAGTATTTCGGTATTATGAATTGAATAACAGTGTGGATATTATAAAGTGAATAAAAGTATTTGGGTATTATGAAGTGGATAACACTTATTATTTTGAAATTAATAACAGTGTTTGGGTATTATAAATTGAATAACAGTGTTTGGGTATTATGAAATGAATAACAGTGTGGGTATTATGAAGTGAATAAAAGTGTGGGTATTATGAAATGAATAACAGCGTTTGGGTGTTATGAATTGAATAACAGTGTTTGTATTATGAATCTGAATAACAGTGTTTGGAATTATGAAGTGAATGATAGTGTGGGTATTATGAAGTGAATAACAGTGTTATGGTATTATGAAGTGAATAACAGTGTTGGTATTATGAAGTGAATAACAGTGTGTGTGTTGTGAAATGAATGACAGTGTTTGGGAATTATAAATTGAGTAAGAGTGTGGGTATTATGAAGTAAATAACAGTATTTATATTATGAAGTGAATAACAGTATTTTTGTACTATGATGTGAATAATAGTGTTTGGGTATTATGAAGTGAATAACAGTGTTGGTATTATGAAGTGAATAACAGTGTTATAAAAAAAGAACATAAGAACATAAGAAAGTTTACAATCAAGAAGAGGCCTTTTGGCCCATCTTGCTCCTTTGGTTGTTAATAGCTTATTGATCCCAACATCTCATCAAGCAGCTTCTTGAAGGATCCCAGGATGCCAGCTTCAACAACGTTACTGGGGAGTTGATTACAAACCCTTACGATTCTCTGTGTAAAAAAGTGCCTCCTATTTTCTGTTCTGAATGCCCCTTTATCTAATCTGCATTTGTAACCCCTGGTCCTTGTTTCTTTATTCAGGTTAAAAACGTCCCTTTGGTCGACATTGTCAATACCTTTTAGAATTTTGAATGCTTGAATTAGGGCGCCGCGTCGACTTCTTTGTTCAAGACTGAATAAATTCAATTCTTTTAGCCTGTCTGCATATCATATGCCTTTTAAGCCCGGAATAATTCTGGTCGCTCTTCTTTGCACTCTTTCTAGAACAGCAATATCCTTTTTGATGTTAGCTTGCGTAGTTCAGGGGGCGTGCAGCAGGGGGCTTCTAATTTCCTGTCAATTAGTACCTATTCTCTATTTAAGCCCTGATCACTTGCACCTTCGCTATCTAGTGTTTCGTTTTTGTAGCAAACGCTCAGACGCCATCTTTTCGTGCTTCACCGCTTATCTGCACTTTGTTGCCTTTCACTGGAGGTCAATTCTCTGCACAGCGCTCCCAAGATTTTATCAAATATTTTCCAACCTGCTCCGGTGCTGCTTCTCATCATTCAGCTTCTCCATTCGGCTGCAGGAGCTGCAGGGTTAGTCTTTCCTGCTCTTTCCAGCCTCCAGCCCAGCAACAGCACCGTCCAAACCACAGCTTCATTTCTCAACTCTTCCGCATCTTTATTAGACAGACTGGCCCTCCACTAAAACCTCTAAAGCTCCTTCAACAAGACATCGACATTCCCGTTGGCAGCATTTGCCTTGCCATAATTCCTCTTTTTAATCCACCACAAAGATCTATCAGATTAATCTTTCTTTACTCTTTGCTTGCAATCAAGCGCCCCTCCTCCGCTCCCAGAGCCAGCACAATTTATCGTTCCTTCAGAAGATCCTGCCCTGGATTTATATTAGCTATGTTCAATGTTTTAAAGACCTAACCAGTCAATTTCATACTCCATTTCAACGTGTGGCAGCTTGTGCTTTCAACTGGTCACAACATGCTCCAACGACACTGCTGTTCTGCAACTTTTCCAATGGCGCCTCTCAGTCCATGGCTACCACTGCATGTCCTCAATGTGTGACTGCGGGGAGTGGTAAGTCGCCATGGTGACCAGGCAGTTTCATCCGGCACTGCGAGCTCCGAGCCTCAGTACCGCAATCTTCTGGCTTGCTGCTGCTGCGTTTTCACAATCTGCGAGGGTTCTTTCAACTTGTCGAATTGTGACATCTAAATACTTGTTAATGTATTTATATACACGACTAACTGTCCTAAAACATGTAACGAAGATATTCAAATCTTAAAGAATACGCAATTGTTGTTCTACACTGACAAGGATTTTAATCACAATAACCAAATATATTCTACCTCGCTTCAGTCAAGCCAATGGTTAATTCAAATCATAACCGCTGGCAGTATAACACCACAAATTTTATACAGTCTCTAAGCTGGTTTGCTATCACCGTGAAGCTCGCATGCTCCAGCTTTTCTATACATTCCTGCAGTTTGTTGTCACTCCGAGGGATTCGCAGGAGTCCCCCTCCTCCTCAACCTTTTGTAGCAACTGACATTCTCCAATTTCAACTCTTCCCCTCTTCAAGGACCTGGTCATGAAGCAACCTTACTCATCTGTTTTTGAGATGCTCAGTATCTACCATCATAGTAACGCCCTGCTTCCCTGCATCACACATCCATTCCTGCGACTTATTCCTGTTCACAAATTTGTGTTTTCTCATCTGGTGCTGCAGCTCCAATCCAACCAGCTTCATCAAAGTCATCATTTCATCAACGCGAGCCGCCAGTCAGTCACAGAACCATGTCCTACGATTATAAACTTTCCAGTCAATGTCCTCCTACCCCCAATAGGCAATAAACTGCTCCTGACCAATCAATAGGTTTTGCAGATGCCTCGGAGCAACACATTCTTCATCCTCTCTGGTTCTGCAGCGGTCTCAGATCTCTGCATTCTTCATCTCTGCCCAAAAGCAGCCCCATCTCTGGCTCCATCTAAATCTGCCTTAACACTGAAAGACCAATATCTACTGCATTCAGCAGATTCCTACTCTCTGCAGCAGACCACCGCACCCTACCGATGGTAGTCCTCCGTTCTTTATTGCAAATCACTGCTTCAGCAGATCTCTGCTCTCACAACTGGGCATCTGCACACTACTGACAGCATTCCATTGTTTTCTTCCTCAGGCCTCTGCTCTGTTCAGCAGATCCCTCCCTCTACTGTAAATCGCTCCTCACTACAGAAGATCTCCACTCCCTCTTCAGATCAGCTCACTACTGCAGCTGCAAAAGTCGCTCTAGTTTACTGTTTAAATCTGCAACTGCACTTCTCCAGAGCCTACAATGCTCCAGCCTTCCTCCAATACGCAGATCGTGGCAGTATTCCCACAGTCAAAATACAGGGCACTTCCTCAGCAATCCTATTCATATCTCCGCTCATCCTCCCAAATGTTACAGCATTAATACTTGGTTTGAGACGTGGTATGAGACTGGAAATGTGTCTTGATTATGAGCTAAGGATTTCCACTATTAAGACAATAACTGGCGTTGCGAAACCCTAATCTCTGAATGTGAGTTTACCTTTTCCATTTCAAGCAGACATGATAGTAGCAAACCGCTGATCGATCCTGTATTAACTAACACATAGAAAGGCGGCATCTCATCTCTCTGCCTTCATTTCTAGAATATGGGGCGCAAAGGAGCCGTGCTTCCCCAGTAGCCGATTCATATGTTCGTTCAGTCCAGCTGCCACCTCAGCCCTCAGTTCCAGCTCTCCTTCTGCCTCTACTTTCGGTATCCAAGTTCAGTCAGTTGGTCCCATTTGCTTCCACAACCCCCATCCAGAATCCTCTTCTTCTCCAGATGTTATTTGACTGAATCCTACTCTCAGTAACCTCCTTCAATAACCTCCGAGCAGGCCTCCTTCCTCTCCATTCTCACCTCGTGAGTAGGCCTCCCCCCTTGACTCCACCTTCTCCTCCGAGCAAGCCTCCCCTCTCTACTCCACCCTCTCCTCCAGAGCAAGTCTCCCTCCTTGCCTCCTTGCATGGCTCCTGTCTCTCCACCCTCGCGTCCAGAGCAGGCCTCCCTCCTCTCCACCCTCGCCTCCAGAGCAGGCCTCCCTCCTTGATTCCCCCCCCCCCCTCCCCTTCCCCCCAGCCTGATCACGAATGTGGGGGAGCTGGTCCTCCTCTGCAGTGGATTCCTACATTCATTCATCCTTCCCTGATATAGTTGCTGCTCCTTCTAAAAATGCTAGCATGCCCAGAGTGGGAGCTACCTGTCTGCCAAGGCCACTAGAGGTTTTCCCCTAATCAACCTTAAGGGATTTTTTCTTCTCCATAGTCCTCTACATCCTACTAAAATACTAATCATCCTCATGTTTGTCCCATTTGTCCATCTGGTCTTTTTTTTGTTATGCACTGGCATGTGCTGCTTTTGTTCGTCTCACAGTGTGGGAGATTTAGCGAGGAGCTGGGGGTCCATCCTTTTGGGGGGCAAGTGAATCTCACTTCCCCGACCTCAGGGCTAGGCATCAGCCTCCCTTTACCTTCAGGGGGGTTCTCACCATGTGAGTCAGAGCGGACCCCCGGCCACACTCTGTTCTTTCGCAGCTCCTGCGCTTATCTTGCCTCACTCAAGGCTCTGTTCTATACTCTGTCTCAGTTCGGGACGTGGCTACTCCATGCTCAAGTCCCATACTAACCTCTATGCCTTGTCCTTATTTCAGGTCCCAGGCAGCATGAAGTCTCGGCCAAATTGGGGTCTAACGAGCCGCCTCTTTACAGAAGTCTCAGACGCTGGGTACCTCTCCCTCTCTATCTCCTTTCATGTCCCGGTCTTCCGGGACGGTCTTCCTCTGAGGGGCAGCTCCCCGAGTCATAACCCTCATATGTGTTTTCGGGTTGCTGCAGGTAAATACGCCCCTAGTCTGCTCGTGTCAAAATCCGCGAGCATCAGAAGCATTTTTCTATCCGGTTTCAGTTGCTGGGTCATTTGCCCCTGGGATGTGTAGGCATCGCTGCCTTCAGTCAGTGACCACTTTCTGTCCTAGCTTCCATGTCCAGCTTCGCTGGTCTGCTACTAGAGTGGGCCTCTCCCACTCTTCTATCCTAGGTCTGGTCCTTTCTAGCCAGCATTACATATAATAGAGCTTCGATCTTCTGCTACTTCTAGCGCTAAAAAAAAAAAAAAGAAAAAGTCTTGAAATCCTAAAAAGAAAAAAAAAAAAAAAAAATAAAAAAAAAAGCTAAAAAAAAAAAAAAAAAAAAAAAAAAAAAAACAAAAAAAAAAAAAAAAAAATAAAAAAAAAAAAAAAAGAATAAAAAAAAAAAAAAAAAAAAAAAAATAAAAAAAAAAAAAAAAAAAAAAAAAATCTGCCCTATCCTTACACACTCAGCTCACACCCGGTGAATAGCAAGGTGATTAGAACTGAACACAATATTCAAGAAGAGGTCTTACAAAATGCAATTGTACAGTTTTAACATTACTTCTCTTGAGTAAAATTCAACATTTTTCATAATGTATCCGAGCATCTTGTTGACCTTTTTTATAGCTTCCCCACATTGTCTAGATGAAGACATTTCTGAGTCAACAAAAACTCCTAGGTCTTTTTCATAGATTCCTTCTCCGTTTTCAGTATCTCCCATATGATATTTATAATGTACATTTTTATTTCCTGCGTGCAGTACCTTACACTTTTCTCTATTAAATGTCATTTGCCATGTGTCTGCCCAGTTCTGAATCTTGTCTAGATCATTTTGAATGACCTTTGCTGCTGCAACAGTGTTTGCCACTCCTCCTACTTTTGTGTCGTCTGCAAATTTAACAAATTTGCTTACTATACCAGAATCTAAATCATTAATGTAGATTAGGAATAGCAGAGGACCTAATACTGATCCCTGTGGTACACCGCTGGTTACCACACTCCATTCTGAGGTTTTTCCTCTAATCAGTACTTTCTGTTTTCTACATGTTAACCACTCCCTAATCCATGTACATGTGTTTCCTTGAATCCCTACTGCGTTCAGTTTGAGAATTAATCTTTTGTGCGGGACTTTGTCAAAAGCTTTCTGGAAATCTAAATAAACCATGTCATATGCTTTGCAATTATCCATTATCGATGTTGCATCCTCAAAAAAATCAAGCAAGTTAGTTAGACACGATCTCCCCTTTCCTAAAACCATGTTGACTGTCTCCCAGTACCCTGTTACCATATAGGTAATTTTCCATTTTGGATCTTATTATAGTTTCCATAAGTTTACATATAATAGAAGTCAGGCTTACTGGTCTGTATTTACCTGGTTCAGTTTTGTCTTCCCCTTTACTGTGTACTGTGGACGTTAGGATTGTGATACTAAACAGTTCCCGTGGCTGATCTCGCCCTCTCCGTACGGAACTAAATCCAGAGAAAAGTTTTTTTTATTAGCTGCTACTCTATTTTAGCATTTTGGCTCCCCACTCCAGTCTCTTGGTTGACCGGTTTGAGCTGGTACTTGGTATGCATCCTCATCTGGCCCAGGAGATTTGTTTATTTTAAAATTTTAAACACCTTTCTGATTTAGTCCACATAATGGAGTGTTGAAATGCTAGAAAGTTCAATTTATTGATTCCTAATGCAATTTGTCAATGCACTGATAGATGAAGATGAATGTCAGTATGGGTATCCTTTGTGAATTAACGAAGTGTGAATAAGTAAATCATGAGGTCATAACAGTGTTTGGCAATTACAAAAAGTAGACAAACCTAAATGTAAAACAAAATTGCCAAAAAGGTTTAATAGATCAATTAAAAAAATATTCAGCGAAAAAAGGCACTTTACAGAGCATTAAAAAAGGACCAAAAAGAAAGTACACACAGAACTGCAAACGCAAGTCAAAAAGGAAGTTAGAAAGGCCAAGAGAGAAATAGAAATGAACATTGCTAAGGGAGCTAAAACCAATTCCAAAATGTTTTTCCAATATTACAACAGCAAGAGAACATTCAAAGAGGAGATTAAATGTTTAAGAGATACAAATGGCAAAATCGTAGAGGAAGAAAAAAAAATAGCAAATATATTAAATGATTACTTTTCACAAGTTTTTACAAAGGAAGATACTGACAACATGCCCCACATGTCATCCAGTTCCTATCCAGTTTTAAATAACTTTAGCATAACTGAGGCAGAAGTGTTAAAGGGACTAGGAGCTCTTAAAATAAACAAATCCCCTGGGCCGGATGAGATCCTCCCAGTAGTACTCAAAGAAATGAAAGAAGTAATTTACAAACCGCTAACCAAGATCATGCAGCAGTCTCTTGACACAGGGGTGGTACCGACAGACTGGAAAATTGCAAACGTAATACCGATCCACAAAAAAGGGAAACAAAACTGAACCAGGTAACTACAGACCAGTAAGCCTGACTTCTATTATATGCAAACTTATGGAAACTATAATAAGATCCAAAATGGAAAATTACCTATATGGTAACAGGGTACTGGGAGACAGTCAACATGGTTTTAGGAAAGGGAAACCTGCTTGATTTTTTTTTTGAGGATGCAACATCGATAATGGATAATTGCAAAGCATATGACATGGTTTATTTAGATTTCCAGAAAGCTTTTGACAAAGTCCCGCACAAAAGATTAATTCTCAAACTGAATGCAGTTGGGATTCAAGGAAACACATGTACATGGATTAGGGAGTGGTTAACATGTAGAAAACAGAAAGTACTTATTAGTGACAAAGTCCTGCACAAAAGATTAATTCTCAAACTGAACGCAGTTGGGATTCAAGGAAACGCATGTACATGGATTAGTCAGTGGTTGTACATTTTTAGAGGAAAAACCTCAGAATGGAGTGTGGTAACCAGTGGTGTACCACAGGGATCAGTATTAGGTCCTCTGCTATTCCTAATCTACATTAATGATTTAGATTCTGGTATAGTAAGCAAACTTGTTAAATTTGCAGACGACACAAAAATAAAAGGAGTGACAAACACTGGTGCAGCAGCAAAGGTCATTCAAAATGATCTAGACAAGATTGAGAACTGGGCAGACACATGGCAAATGACATTTAATAGAGAAAAGTGTAAGGTACTGCACGCAGGAAATAAAAATGTACATTATAAATATCATATGGGAGATATTGAAATTGGAGAAGGAATCTATGAAAAAGACCTAGGAGTTTTTGTTGACTCAGAAATGTCTTCATCTAGACAATGTGGGGAAGCTATAAAAAAGGCTAACAAGATGCTCGGATACATTGTGAAAAGTGTTGAATTTAAATCAAGGGAAGTAATGTGAAATCTGTACAATGCACTAGTAAGACCTCATCTTGAATATTGTGTGCAGTTCTGGTCACCTCGCTTAAAAAAAGATAAAGTCCAACATGGCTGCCAAACCATGTGACCAATTCATTTTTCCTTGAGTACAACTAATTGTGGACATGCGCAGACTATGTACAAAGATTTGCACAGCTGTGCTATTTACCATTCATGAGAAGACTTTTGAATATTATCCAAATTTTTTTATTAAATCAAAGATGGCTGCCACGCCACGTGACCAAATCCCGCCATATTGAACACGGCACAATGTCTCACATTCCTCTACATCCTTGCCAAATTTCGTGCGTTTTGGTGCAGCCGTTTAAAAGTTACAGCCATTTGTAATTTTGTATGAAGAATTACAACAACAGGCTTCCCGCCCAGTCTGACCTGGAAGCCTAATGGCCTTACACACCGGACACGACGCGATAAGCGACACCACAAAGCAACGCGAGAAAATCAGTAAAACCTCTGCTGTTCAACAGCGCCCTTCACACCAAAGGCGACACGACAAGCGACATTGCCACGACACAAATTCCAACGCGAGCAATGAAAAAAATAGAAACTGATCCTATTTTTGCCAATTCGTCCTGCGACAAATACACAACTGAGCAGTCAGAGAACAGCTTCATGTCATGTGGTTTGAAATCAAGCCCTGTTTCACTTTGTAATAATAATAATAAATGAATGTAGGTATTCATTTATTATTATTATTATTATTATTATTATAAATATATTGGGTTTATGTGCGGGTGGACGAAGGCCGTCCAACATGATTATTTATTATTGATGATGACGACGAAAAGCCGTGCGTTTGTGTTTTGTTTATTTATTTAAAAAAATCGTGCAGAAGGTGACCAGTTACCAGAGATGGCCATCTGTATAAAAACCTGAAGCTTTCTGTGCTCCAGGAGAAGTGTTAGAACATAAGAACATAAGAAAGTTTACAAACGAGAGGAGGCCATTTGGCCCATCCTACTCGTTTGGTTGTTAGTAGCTTATTGATCCCAAAATCTCATCAAGCAGCATCTTGAAGGATCCCAGGGTGTCAGCTTCAACAACATTACTGGGGAGTTGATTCCAGACCCTCACAATTCTCTGTGTAAAAAAGTGTCTCCTATTTTCTGTTCTGAATGCCCCTTTTTCTAAACTCCATTTGTGACCCCTGGTCCTTGTTTCTTTTTTCAGGCTGAAAAAGTCCCTTGGGTCGACACTGTCAATACCTTTTAGAATTTCGAATGCTTGAATTAGGTCGCCACGTAGTCTTCTTTGTTCAAGACTGAACAGATTCAATTCTTTTAGCCTGTCTGCATATGACATGCCTTTTAAGCCCGGAATAATTCTGGTCGCTCTTCTTTGCACTCTTTCTAGAGCAGCAATATCTTTTTTATAGCGAGGTGACCAGAACTGAACACAATATTCAAGATGAGGTCTTACTAGTGCATTGTACAGTTTTAACATTACTTCCCTTGATTTAAATTCAACACTTTTCACAATGTATCCGAGCATCTTGTTAGCCTTTTTTATAGCTTCCCCACATTGTCTAGATGAAGACATTTCTGAGTCAACAAAAACTCCTAGGTCTTTTTCATAGATTCCTTCTCCAATTTCAATATCTCCCATATGATATTTATAATGTACATTTTTATTTCCTGCGTGCAGTACCTTACACTTTTCTCTATTAAATGTCATTTGCCATGTGTCTGCCCAGTTCTGAATCTTGTCTAGATCATTTTGAATGACCTTTGCTGCTGCAACAGTGTTTGTCACTCCTTTTATTTTTGTGTCGTCTGCAAATTTAACAAGTTTGCTTACTATACCAGAATCTAAATCATTAATGTAGATTAGGAATAGCAGAGGACCTAATACTGATCCCTGTGGTACACCACTGGTTACCACACTCCATTCTGAGGTTTTTCCTCTTTTTCTACATGTTAACCACTCCCTAATCCATGTACATGCGTTTCCTTGAATCCCAACTGCGTTCAGTTTGAGAATTAATCTTTTGTGCGGGACTTTGTCAAAAGCTTTCTGGAAATCTAAATAAACCATGTCATATGCTTTGCAATTATCCATTATGGATGTTGCATCCTCAAAAAAATCAAGCAAGTTAGTTAGACACGATCTCCCTTTCCTAAAACCATGTTGACTGTCTCCCAGGACCCTGTTACCATATAGGTAATTTTCCATTTTGGCTCTTATTATAGTTTCCATAAGTTTGCATATAATAGAAGTCAGGCTTACTGGTCTGTAGTTACCTGGTTCAGTTTTGTTTCCCTTTTTGTGGATCGGTATTACGTTTGCAATTTTCCAGTCTGTCGGTACCACCCCTGTGTCAAGAGACTGCTGCATGATCTTGGTTAGCGGTTTGTAAATTACTTCTTTCATTTCTTTGAGTACTATTGGGAGGATCTCATCCGGCCCAGGGGATTTGTTTATTTTAAGAGCTCCTAGTCCCTTTAACACTTCTGCCTCAGTTATGCTAAAGTTATTTAAAACTGGATAGGAACTGGATGACATGTGGGGCATGTTGTCAGTATCTTCCTTTGTAAAAACTTGTGAAAAGTAATCATTTAACATATTTGCTATTTTTTTTTCTTCCTCTACGGTTTTGCCATTTGTATCTCTTAAACATTTAATCTCCTCTTTGAATGTTCTCTTGCTGTTGTAATATTGGAAAAACATTTTGGAATTGGTTTTAGCTCCCTTAGCAATGTTCATTTCTATTTCTCTCTTGGCCTTTCTAACTTCCTTTTTGACTTGCGTTTGCAGTTCTGTGTACTCTTTTTGCGTACTTTCTTTTTGGTCCTTTTTTAATGCTCTGTAAAGTGCCTTTTTTCGCTGAATATTTTTTTTTAATTGATCTATTAAACCATTTTGGCAATTTAGTTTTACATTTAGATTTGTCTACTTTAGGGATATAATTGTTTTGTGCCTCTAGTACTACATTTTTGAAGAACAACCATCCTTCTTCTGTGGGTGTTTTCTCTATTTTACTCCAATCTACTTCTGTTAGTCTCTGTTTCATACCTTCATAGTTTGTTTTTCTAAAATTGTAAACCTTAGCTTTAGTCATTTCTTTTGGGGATTTAAAAAACACTTCAAATGAGACCATGTTGTGGTCTGAGTTTGCCAGTGGTTCTCTGACCTCTGTTTTAGTTATTCTATCTTCGTTATTTGAAAAGACTAAATCAAGGCATGCCTCCCCTCTAGTGGGTGCCTTCACAAATTGTGTTAGGAAGCAGTCATTTGT
Organism: Polyodon spathula; assembly: GCF_017654505.1. Lineage (NCBI taxonomy): Eukaryota > Metazoa > Chordata > Actinopteri > Acipenseriformes > Polyodontidae > Polyodon > Polyodon spathula. Next base: position 22,790,665 of record NC_054543.1, read on the forward strand.
CATTTCCACCATTTCTATTTCATCCTTCGCTCTACCCACCGGGTTTTCCCATTTTATTTGGGGGAAGTTGAAATCCCCCATTAGTATGGCTTCTCCTTTGCTACACACATTTCTAATGTTATTGTATAACAGATTATTGTGCTCACCGTCTGAATCTGGCGGTCTATAGCATGCTCCTATTATTATGCCTTTTGAATTTTTGTCCGTTATTCTGACCCATATTGATTCGGTTTTATTTTCTTTGTCCAGGTTTAACACCTGGGCTTCAAGACTGTTTCTTATGTATAGCGCTACCCCTCCTCCTCTTCTGTCCTGCCTGTCTTTCCTATACAGTGTATACCCACAAATATTATATTCGTCTCCATCACTCTCAGACAACCACGTTTCTGTAACACCTATCACATCATAGTTACCTGTTAGTGCAGTAGCTTCAAGTTCTAGAATTTTGTTTCTGATACTTCTAGCATTTAGATAAATACATTTAATGGTTGTCTTACCTGAGTTGTTGTTCTTGTTTTGATGCGGTCTCCCTTCTGTTTTTTTGTTGATTTCTCCCCCCTTCCTTTTTCTAGTTTAAATGCTTCCGAACCTGAAGGGCTGCAACCAGTGGCATAGCCACGGGTGGGCCTGGGTGGTGTAAATCTGGTGTAATAAGAGTGGGGGCCTGGCAAAGTCTATGTTTAATAATATCAAATGCCCCCTGACACTCAGCTGACCATTTAATTAAATTTGGAGCACTCTTTTTGGTGAGGTCAACTAATGGGTTAACCACGGTGGCATACTCAGGGATAAAGTAGTGACCTCACCTGAGTCTTGGTTTTGGGAATCGCCACATCGACCAAAGCCTGGATTTTGGTGACTACAGGTCTCACCCTTCCATTCCCCATTAAAAATCCCAAATATTGAGTCTTGGCAAACGCACATTTTCTCAAGTTAACTGTCAACCGGGCTACCCTTAGAGACTGAAGGATGGCTGCAATCCTAGCCAAATGCTCTCTCCAGGTGGAGCTGTAAATAACTATGTCATTAATATATGCTGCTGCATATTCATGATGTGATTCATGGTCCATCAGTCTCTGAAAGGCAGCGGGCGCATCATGTAGCCCAAAAGGCATGGTTTTAAAGTGAAACAGCCCTTCTGGTGTTGAAAATATGGTTTTCTCTCTAGAACTACGGGTTAAAGGGATCTGCCAATATCCCTTTGTCAGGTGCAGAGTGGAGATAAACATCACTTTTCGCAGTCTATCTAAAAGTTTGTCGACCCAAGGCATAGGGTACGCATCGAACTTGGCAATAGCATTAACTTTCCTGAAGTCTATGCAGAAGCGGTTGGTGCCGTCTTTCTTAGCCACTATGACAATAAGACTGCACCACTTGCTCCTGGAATGTTCAGTCACCCCGAACATGTCCCATACCTCTTTGCGAACACTACTTCGTCAACTTTCTGGGATCCGGTCTGGTCTCTCTCACACGGTGACACGTGGTTGAAAGATAATGTCAAATTAAACCAAATTAGTTCTGCCGGGCAAGTCAGAAAAAACATTGCTGAACTCCTCAATAAGCAATGTTTTTGCTCTTGTGTTACAAAACGTCACAGCATCGACTTCAAGGTCTGATTAAAACGTTCCACCAAACAGTCCGTCTGTGGATGATAAACAGACGTCCTGATGGGATGTATTTTTTATATTTTATATACCTGCTGTAACGTTTTAGACAGAAAATTGGTTCCATGATCAGTCAAAATCTCTTTGGGGATTCCTATTCTAGCCATAATCTGTACTAACTCGGTGGCTATTGCAGCGGCATTAATGGATCTCAATGGATCTACCTCTGGGCATCGCGTTGCATAATCTATCATTATTAATATATGCGTATAGCTAGAGTCAGAAGGTAGCAAAGGGGCCACTATATCCATTATAATGCGTTCAAAAGGAGTGGAAATAATCAGCAGTGGAATCAAAGGGGCTACTCGCTAGCAGTCTGGGCATGTGGCTGCATATTTTGACATATCAGTATGAAAACCTACCCAATAGAATCAAGCCAATATCTGCTGCCTTGTCTTGCCAGCTCTGAGGTGCCCCGCAAAAAATATATCATGCGCCAGCCTCATGACCTCAGTCCGACAAGATGGGGGAACCAATAATTGTGTTACAGGCTGTCCTGTGCCCGCGGCTAGATTTACCCTGTACAGTAATTGCCCCTTGATACTGAAGTGTGGATATACTAGTGCCCCAGCATCATCAACATCCTTACATTCAATAGACCGAACCTGCCCCCAAGTGTGCACTAGTGATGGGTCATTATGTTGGCCCCTCATACCACATGTCCATTATATTGAGAGGGGCCTGGGTAGCATCTGCCCTGGATTGCTCAGTAACCTCTTCCTCTCGGTCACACTGCATTCCAACTCCTTCAGACTGGTGTTTGTTACCATTCAAGCACTCTCCCACCAGACCCCAGCCTAGTCTCAGTGATGCTCCCTCCCATTTTGCAGTCCTCTATTTCTTTGTTTTTCTAGGATGGAAAATAAGAGAAAACATTTTGGCTTGAAAAAGAAACACATCACCAATTCGTTTCTTTTTCTTTTTGTTCTGCCACATTTACGTTGACTGCTATTATTTGCATTAATTCTTTAAACTTTGCCACTCTCGGCCCAGAATAACTGGATGTGGCAACCTTTCCACCACCCTTACTACTAGGTGACGTTGTATTGGTCCTACCGATAAATACACTTTTAGTGTGGGGTATGCCTCCGTGTCACCATAAATACAGGAGACCTGACCTCATGGCCGCCATGACACTGCTCAAGAGAGGTGTTCTGATTAAGTTTTGCTCACATCCTGTGTCCACTATGTGCAGGAAAAGGAGCCCATTGGGATTGACGGTCTTGGAGGTCTTGGAGGAGAGAGGGGTGTCGGTCGTTTGGTCCGAAGGACTGGAGCCAACAATATCTTGGTCTGGACAGAAACTAGGGAGTTCTCAAAGTTCTCAGCCAGTTTCACAGTGTCCTCCAGGGTGTCAGGGTTGTGGCACTGCTCCACCACTATTGCTTCCCCCATTTGCACTTTAGGTTTTCTTCTTGGGGTTCAGCCAGTGCACCATGTGGTCACACAACCATTGTGCAACCACCCTGGGGCGTGTCTCCGGGGATCTTATGTACTCCCTAAACCGAAACTGTTTTGAGGTGGCTTTGAGGTCACTCATCGCCTGGTAGGCTGTCTGAGCTTCCCCAATCAGGCAGGGTCCCAGCTGGCTTGCCCAGAACTCCCATGGCCAAGCCGCCGTGGTAGCCAGCCTCTCAAACACCACCAAGTATGCCTCTGAGTCGTCCTCCCCTGAAATCTTTATCCCCCAGAGCCTTCAGTGCCGACAAAGTGGCAAACACTGTTGTAGCAGCAAAGGGCATTCAAAATGATGTAGACAAGATTCAGAACTGGGCAGACACATGGCAAATTACATTTAATAGAGAAAAGTGTAAGGTACTGCACGCAGGAAATAAAAATGTACATTATAAATATCATATGGGAGATACTGAAATTGGAGAAGGAATCTATGAAAAAGACCTAGGAGTTTTTGTTGACTCAGAAATGTCTTCATCTAGACAATGTGGGGAAGCTATAAAAAAGGCTAACAAGATGCTCGGATACATTGTGAAAAGTGTTGAATTTAAATCAAGAGAAGTAATGTTAAAACTGTACAATGCACTAGTAAGACCTCATCTTGAATATTGTGTTCAGTTCTGGTCACCTCGCTATAAAAAAGATATTGCTGCTCTAGAAAGAGTGCAAAGAAGAGCGACCAGAATTATTCCGGGCTTAAAAGGCATGTCATATGCAGACAGGCTAAAAGAATTGAATCTGTTCAGTCTTGAACAAAGAAGACTACGTGGCGACCTAATTCAAGCATTCAAAATTCTAAAAGGTATTGACAGTGTCGACCCAAGGGACTTTTTCAGCCTGAAAAAAGAAACAAGGACCAGGGGTCACAAATGGAGATTAGACAAAGGGGCATTCAGAACAGAAAATAGGAGGCACTTTTTTACACAGAGAATTGTGAGGGTCTGGAATCAACTCCCCAATAATGTTGTTGAAGCTGACACCCCGGGATCCTTCAAGAAGCTGCTTGATGAGATTTTGGGATCAATACACTACTAACAACCAAACGAGCAAGATGGGCCGAATGGCCTCCTCTCGTTCGTAAACTTTCTTATGTTCTTATGTTCTTATTACTGGTGCTATGGTAAGGGCTAGCGCTGTGGAAGATGCCAGCCCTATCCATTCAATTAGTGCAGTGTAGTGCTCCTCTCTCCTTCTCTCCTGTGTCCCATCTGTGCTCTAGCGCATCCAACAGTTCAGCTAATGCTTTGCGATCTATCCCATGTTCTGACACAAAGTGTGGCAAAGGGGCTGCTGATTATGAACAGGTGTAAAGGTGATGCAGTGCAGGAATAATCACACAGAAGGAAACTGTAATCTGTTTGGAAAAAGGGTGCTTTATTTTGTATTCCTGGTCTGAAGACCAAAGAATAAGCTCCGGTAATAGACAGCAATATGTAAAACACGGAGTACAGAAAACAGGGATTGCAGCCCTAAATAATAAAGACACGTTATCTGCCCCCCAACAATACTTGCCACAATCACCATTGACAGTTTTAGTGCAATGGTGATCCAGTTTTGTGCTGGCCCAAGGCGATAGATTCATGTTGGTGGTTCATGGTCCATTCAGTCTCTCAATAAAAACCAAGCGAAGGAAAAGGTTAACAATTCCCCAACCCCTTTCTGCTATCTCGCATGACCCCTTGGTAAACGATTACAGCTGCCTTTATTGCTTGCAATAAAGAATGGCCTCCTCTCGTTCGTAAACTTTCTTATGTTCTTAAGATGCCAAAGTTACTGATAGAGTTATAATAGACATCTCACATTACAAGGCAACATTTTCTGCGCTCACTGATCTTATCACTGTTCAATACAATGCTTGCTCATTCATGACTGATAAATAAATATAAATTAAATGGAACACTGCACATTGAAGGGTAATTACTCCAAATAACTAGAAAAAGTCGTGCTGTATATGTTGAGTAAATTAATCGTGCTTGTGAGCGATATAGTTGTCGTCAAAAGTTTACATACCGCAATGTATGGAAATTTGCATATATTTATTGTAGTCATATGCATTGCCACCCTCTATTTGTAGCAATGTAATTTCCGAATGCATTAAGCGTTATAAATATTGTTTCATTTTACACGTCAGTTCTAACTCTTGTATAAGGGTAATGAACACTCATTAATTTAGCAAATGATAATTAACAATCTGGTGAATTAATTTAAGCAGACACAGAGAATATATATAGCTCAAAAAGCCAGCTGCCCGACGTTTCGATATGTTGTACATATCTTTCTCAAGGGAGCCTGTGTTTGAATCAAAACACTGGAGGTATTTATAGGTTTTTGACAGCATGACAACTACTTGTTATTGTTTATATTCAAATCCATCATTTATTCTTACATAATGTAATGGTGTTCTATATATTGTGACATATTTTTTAAAAATCTGTATAATTTAATTAACATTATTTTATATAAACTATTCTTCTATATGTAGCATTGTCTAATTTTAGCTGTTCTAATGCTTTATATCATTTATGTCATGTCCTTGACGGGTGAAGTTCTAAAAGGCGTAGAAAAGCTTGGCCTAGCGTGGTTTCCCCCAGTAGACTCCACCATCGCAGCCCTGGAAAAGGCCCCACTGATGGGTGGGTTGGCTAGAGACACAGCATGACCAAACCTTCAATGCAAGATGACGGAAATGCATCTCAAGTGGATGTGTGCAGCAGAGGCACAGGCAACTCGCCTGTCAAACACAGTGAGTGTGCTCACGGCTTATACGGACAGTGTACTACGTGAGGCCCGATGGCCATGGAGTTACGTCTTCTGTCTAGCACGCTGCTGCAGATCTCCGATTCCAAGGGCAAGCTCTTGGCCGGAGCCTGGCTGATTTGATTTTGGCTCATAGACAGCTGTGGCTGTCACAAGCCAGAGTTCCTGATGCAGATAAGGCCGTGCTGCTAGACACGCCTATATCCCCAGGACATACCTTCGGGCCAGCCATGGAGGAGATCTTACAGAGATCCAACCGGGAATGCAAGGAGTCCCGGCAGTTGGCCGCGTTGCTCTCTCCCTGCGCTTTTGCGTGGGGCTTTTCAGATGCAGACTGTCACCAGGACAGTCCCAGTCCCCACGGCTTCACGGGGTGACCTAAGGCATCGCCTACAGGGCACACCAGCAGCAAACAACCGAGCCAACCTGGCAGGCAGAGGGAATGCAGGACATGGCCAGCCCGCACACCAGCCTCCCAGGAGGCGTTTCCAGGGCCGTTTCCTCTCCAGGGTTGCCTCTCCCTGTTTCAACAGGGATCGCAGATCACCCTCCTATTGTGCCAGAAACTATTGGGTCTGATGGCCTTAGCCATATCAGCCATTTAGCTGGGTCTGCTTTGCATGCGCCCGCTACAAGCATGTCTCAATGCCTCAAAACCAAATCAGGGATCGGCACCACCAAGTTGCGCGATGGACACTTAACAAAATTACCGGACTCAGTGATGGACATGGGGGGTATATAGCAAACAGCAGAGCACAGTTCGATTTAAAGCACATTCTCCCATATATATACAGGAGCTAAGCACACGAATATAAATGAAGAGTAGCACAACTATATATTGCTACAGTAGTTTCGTTTCAATTCGAAAATAACCATCAACGTATGGGACATTGCCATCAGGCAGTAGAGATTGGCTGAGCTTTATAGCAAAGCTGCCGATAGGCCTCTGCGCGAGCTGACGTGTAAGCCCACTCCCCTGGGAGATTACTATATGCAGGGCGCGGAGACTCTCTTCCTCTTTTGTCTTCAGCATCGGTAGTGGTAGGTACTAGAGCTTGTAACTGACTGTACTCATTTAAGCTTAGGCTTGAGAAGCTGGTTTTTGCCCCTTCTCCGAGTTTATTTCAGTTGCACTTATTGTTGGTATTTCTTGGTTATATAATTGTTTATATATATCTATTACTTTATATATCCCTTCATGCTTTGCTTCGGCATCGCGTTTTTGTTTAACCTTGTGGTCTTTGTCTTCTCTTTATTATATATAATTCTAATATTTAATTGTGTGTTTTTTGGGTTCTGTATATATATATTATATTTTATATATATATATATATATATATATATATATATATATATATATATATATATATATATATATATAATTAGGATGTGCGTTGTTGGCTTTGGCCACGTGTGCATTGCAGCCTCGGTCTTGCCTGGCTGGACAGCCCTATACAAATCTTCCACTGCTGTGTGTTTCCCCACTGCATGGTAGCTGTACGGTTTGCCCTACAGTCACTCCTACAGTCACAAGCACTTGCTGCAGCGTCCCAAAAAAAAATAAAATCCCTTTTCACCATTAAGAAGATGACCACTAAGCACATACTCCCTTAAGTATTCACCAAATAAGACACTGTACCAGCACTAGCGTCTCTGCTCTGCGGGTCAGCTGACGCTTAGGCGTCTCTTGCTAACGTCTCGATGCTCGGTACTCGCACTGCATGGTGTCAGCGCTTCAGCGCTTGGTGCAGCACTCCCGCGCTTGGTGCAGCGCTTCCGCGCTTGGGACTCGGTGCTTGACGCTTGGTGTGTCGGTGCTCGACGCTTCGACACTTGACGCACGTACCTCGTCGCTCGGTGCTCGGTGCTTCGACGCTCGGCGGTTCGACGCTACATGCTCGACGCATCGGCGCTTCGACGCCCGGCGCTTTGATGCTACACGCTCGACGCTCGGCACTTCGACGTTCGCCCCTTCAGCTCTCAATGCTCGGTGCTCGATACACCCTCGACGTTTGCTGTGCCATGCTCGATAGAGATGTCGGGCTTCCATTGTTGCACGTCCTGTCAGGCAAAGCTGCCTGCCAGTGATCCACATGACGAGTGCGTGGCATGTCTTGGGCCAGAACACGCCGCATCCGTGCTGGCGGATAAGGCCTTTTGCCACCTTTGTGCTGGCTTCCAGACACGAGCCCTTCGGCCAAGGGCTAAGAAATCAGTGGGTGGGCACTCTCCTTCGTCTGGATCTTCCCACACCATTTCAGCCCCTCCGTCGTCTACAGCGACGCCTCCAGGGCGACTGCAGCTCTCCACGAGCCCAGCCTCCCAGATTACAGGTGGTCAGAGGTCCCCCACCAGATGCGCGGGGGCTTGCAGCCCCTCACCTTCTAGGGTACGCCCTCATCAGGAGTCTAGGTTGCCCTCCAGATCTCCTCGATGCAGAGGACGCTCTCGTTCCCCTCGTCACGACAGGCGATACAAAGACAGGTCGGGGGTGGTGGAGTTAACCTCCCAGATGCCTCAATTCATGGAGGTTATGATGGGGCAGCAGTCTATCCTCATGTCCCTAGCAAATGCAGTGCCTCGCGCCCCAGAACAACACACTGGGCCTGTCGCCAGCCAGCCAGTGGCTCCCCCATAACCTCCACCGGCCGTTTCCCTTCCACTGCAACCTCAAAAGGACTGGGATATCGATGCAGTTTCCAGGGATGCATCGACATCCTGGAAGGGGACAGTATAGAGGCTGAGGTAGTCTCCCAGCACTCGGATCAGGACACTGAGTCCGAGGTGCTGGATACCGACGACTCTATGTGGTCTGTGGTGGACAGAGCAACCCGTCACTTGGGCATCGATTGGCCTAAGACAGAGCTTCCCCGACGATCTCTGTTTGAGTTGCCTTCAGCCCAGTCCCATCAGTCCAGGATGCTTCCGGCATTTCCGGACTTTATTAAGGAGGTGCAGTCTACATGGGGGGCTCCGGCCTCTGCTCCTGCGACATCTCGTAAGGCATCGGCCTTTACCATGCAGGGTGCCAGTGATGCTGGTTTAGCGTCCTTTCCACCGGTGGATTCTGCGTTCGCCGCGTTAGTAAAGACACCGACATTATCCGGGCTTACAAAAGATCCATCATGCCCCAATAAGCAGTGCAGGACCACAGAGGTACACCTGAAGAAGGGGTACTCTGTGGCCACAGAGGCAGTCAGACTGTCTAATATAGCCAGTCTACTGATGGTTTACCAGGCGGCACTCCTTCGAGACCTACTGGTTTGCCCTTCTGCGGCCCTCAGAAGCGAGCTAGTCACAATCAGTCAGCTGCTGGTGAAGCTAGCCCAGCTCAACACGCGGGCTCAGGGCAGGAGCATCGCATCTATGGTGGTGGCCAGATGACACCTCTGGCTCTTGCAGACGAGAGTGCAGGAGCCTTACAAGGCCCCTTTGCTGGATGCCCCGATTACACCCAGGCACACATTTGGTCCGGCGGTGGAGGAGATGCTGCAACACTCCGTCAAGGCGCGGGAGGCGTTGCAGCGAATGGCTAAAATGTGGCAAAATAAGCCGTTCCAGCCAAAGCGGCCCCAGGAACAGCCATGGCGTAGGACACCGCCACAGCAGCAGGCGCAACCACGGGGTAGTAGGGCCCCCCCCCCCTTTCAGCTGGTTGTAACTGCAATGAAGGACTTGGTTTAGTCCTCAGCTCTGAATGTGGAAATACAGGCATTGCTGAGGAAGCGTTCCGTTCAACAAGTAGACCCTACTCTGATTGACCAGGGATTCTATTCCAAATACTTCCTATTGCCCAAAAAGGACGGCTGATTCCGCCCTATTTTAGATCTGCGAGTACTGAACAAATACCTATGGCCGTTATCGTTCACCACCACGTACTTTCACGTTCCCATCTGCCCAGGTCACAGGAAGTATCTGCGTTTCACATTCCAGAGCAGGGTGTACGAGCTTTGTGTCCACCCATTCGGCCTGTCACTAGCTCCTTGAACCTTTTCCAAATGTATGGATGCCATTTTAGCTTCCTTGCAGGCTCAAGGCGTCCGACTGCTGAACTATCTAGACGACTGGCTCATCTGCGCGCAGTTGAAGGAGCAGTTGTAGTGTTGTAGTGATGGTTACAGACCATCTTCGGCGGCTAGGTCTGAAGGTCAATTCAGAAAAGAGCAGCCTCGTGCCAAGCCAACAGACCGAATTCTTGGGTCTACATCTGGACTCAGTGTCCATGGAAGCAACCTTGTCAACACAAAGAGTTGCCTCACTGGAGCGGTGTCTCTCCCTGTTCAGGTTGAGAGAAACAATCAGCATGGAGCTGTGTCAGCGCATGCTGGGACTGATGGCTGCCGCCTCACAAGCCCATCCTTTGGGCTTATTACACCAGAGACCCCACAGGCCTGGTTCAATGCCTTCGCTTTACATCCACAGAGAGACAAACACTGCAGGTTGACGGTATCCCAAACCTACTGGGAAGCACTATGCTGGTGGAAAGTTCCGTCAAACATCCGCCAGGGCATGCGCTTGGGTCCCATCTTCCAGAGGGAGGTGGTTACGACCGATGCTTCCAACCAAGGCTGGGGAGCAGTCTGGAACGGCTCAGGGACCCGCGGAGTGTGGCCAGGACCCTGAAGGTCAGCCCACATCAATGCTCTGGAACTCAAAGCAGTGGACCTCGCACTCTGACACTTCTTGCCAGTGCTTCTAGACAACCACGTGCTGGTGCAGTCAGACAACACCATGGTTGTGGCGTATATCAACCACCAGGGCGGCCTACGGTCCCTCTGCCTTCACTGAATGGTAGCACGGCTGTTGCTATGGGCACAGCCATGCTTGACCGCTCTGCGCGTGGTTCACCTACCGGGAAGATTCAATTACGCAGCAGACCTCTTATCCAGAGGAGGCCCTCTTGCAGGGGAATGGCCTCTCCACCCTCAGATGGTAGAGTGCATCTGGGAATGGTTTGGTATAGCACAAGTAGATCGCTTCACTTCGTGAGAGACCACGCACTGCCCCCTATGGTTCTCAGTGAGGGACCCCGACAGCCCCCTAGGAATCGATGCACTGGCTCACAAATGGCCGCCTGGTCTCCTATATGCGTTTCCACCGATTCCAATGCTCCCCGCATTCTTAGAGAAGGTCAGGGTAGAGTAAGCAACAGTGATCCTGGTCGCTCCTCGGTGGTCTCGGAGGATATGGTTTCTGAGGTTGGTGCAGTTGCTACATGGTCAACCGTGGGAAGCTCATGCAGTTATGGGCTTGGCCCCTGAACGGGAGTGCCTGTCAGCCTTAAGACTTTCGAAGGCGGTGATTTCGACCATTCAGATTGCTAGAGCGCCCTCTACTAGATCACAGTACACGTACAAGTGGCAGTTGTTCCAAGATTGGTGTCTGGCGGGGGGGCCATGACCCGATATCTTGTCCTATGGCAGTGATATTACAGTTTCTACAGAAACTGTGAGATGAAGGGAAATCTCCCTCTACACTTAAAGTGTATTTAGCCGCCTGTGGCAAAGTGGCTAGTGGAGGGGAACAGGTGTATCGGTGATGCAATGCAGGAGTGACAGGCAGACAACAGTTTCCAGTGAAAAGGTGCTTTTATTTATAATCCAGGTCTGGTGACCGTAAAATAATAAATCCCCGGCGATACACAACCCCCTTACTATTTGTGGGTGTGCATGTGTAAAGAACGGATGTGTAAACAAAAAGAGGGCACAGTCCAGAACAAAAATGAACCCACGGTCACCAGTCCTGGGTGAGTGCAGACGTGAGGGTGCGTGGTGAATATACAGATACGGTGGTGTGCAGGGGTGCTCCGGACAGTGCTGACCCTTTGTGACAGCTCCGGAGTAGTGCTCTAACTGTCTACAGTGAAACAAACACAGACAGTTAATAAACAAACACAACATGTAATCACAAAAACACTGCGAGTTCCACTCTCGCTCCTTCTTCCTCCAAACGTTCTACTCAAACGAAGGAAAAGATCAGCGTTACCCTGGCCCCTATATGTAATCCCGCATGATATCTAGGTAAACGGTTGCAGCTGCCTTATTACTTGCAGCTGCCTCTCGTTTACCTTTCAAATCAATACGGTCTTACAACAGAGTCTCGCTTCTTTCCAGGCTGACCCACTTCCCTGACCCGGAAACAAACTGTCAGGCCAGCCCTTCCAGATACTTCTCCTCTCGTTCTTTAGCGCCCTCACAGGTCGGGAGGAAGATTCATCATCAGAACTCATGTTTCCGTCACACCGCCATATCAGCTTGCCATGTATGCATTGACAGGTTATTACCATTTTCTGGCATCGCAGTTCCTCAAGGGTGCAAGACGTTTGCGACCTCCAAGGAAGACCACTTTACCGTCATGGAGCCTTGACGTGGTGCTAGAAGCCCTTACCAAGGCACCATTTGAGCCTCTCCACACTGTGGATATGAGGCTCGTGTTTATTACAACTGCGTTTCTGCTGTCAGTGGTGTCAGCGAGTTACATGCACTATCAGTGCATCCTTCATGTACTCGTTTCGCAGGAGACGATTCTAAGGTCTCCATGCACCCAAATCCAGCCTTTTTACCAAAGGTCATATCCCCGTTTCACATGAACCAGCCAGTCGAGTTGATGGCGTTCCATCCTCCTCCCTTTTCTTCCCCAGAGGAAGAACGGTTACACACGCTCTGCCCTGTGTGGGCATTGAGGTGTTATATTGACCGTACAACGACTGTGAGGCAAACAGAACAATTGTTCATATGCCGTGGTTCTAAGACCTTGGGTCAGCCGTTGTCTAAACAACGCCTTTCCCAGACTGGTGGCTTTTGGTTGCAGGGGTCCAAATAAAGCATGCAATTTCACCAGCTCTTTTTCAGGAAACCTGGACTTGAATGCCTTTTCAAGTTTTTTTGCATATTCAATGAACGTTGCTTTTATCTTAGCAATCTCCGTTTCTGGCAAGTAGTGCTGCTCCTCACACTCCCTCAGTATCTCTTTGACCTTGGCACTAGGGATAGACAGGTCGCTTGGAGTTATGAAAGATTCCCCTGTAGAATCCTCATTTGAAGGCTATTTAAACGGCTTCAAAATTACCTTGCAGTATTTCTCCAGAGAACAGTATGTGTTGTATAGATTTGAGTTCTCTTTCTGCAGCGCTAGATTAATTGATGCGAGAAATGGCAAAACCCAATTCAAGAAACTTAGATATAGAATGAATTTAGGAGAATGTAGCATGTCATGGATATTCTGGCAACTTGTTCTATAACTCAGTGACCCATTCCCAAATGCCTCTCTCTCAAAGTATTGCACTAGAGAATCCCACAGTAACTCAAACCTCTCAACGCAGGCAGCCAAACTTAACCAGCAAATTTTTTTGTAGTAAACCAGGTTTGAATATTCCTCTTCATTCAGCTCACAGATCTGTCTAAACGTCTTTTTTCTTGCAGCCCTACTGAAATGTCTCAGTGTCACTTTGATCGTGTCTTCCACAAAGTCAGGTATGACTGATTCAGCGTCTTTAGCGATTAAGACTTGGCGATGAGTCATACAGTGCTGGACAAATAAATCGCCATAGAGATCTTTCAATAGCCTTGAAACACTTTCACGTTGGGCTAGCATTACAGATGCCCCATTTGATGTAAATCCCACAATTTTCTCTACAGGGTACTTGTTTCGGTCATTTTCCAAACAACCAACGATGGCTTCACTCAGATTTTGTGCATTACAATGCTCAGTTATTTCAACTGAGCTCAAAAACTCGGAGTGAATTTCACCTGCGTCAACATTCACAAAACAATGATAAATTATTATTTGACTCTTGTCACTGTGGTCAGTGCTCTCATCGCACATTAAGTTTGCAAACGGTGCATCTACTGCTGCTTGAACAGTTTCACTGAAAAGATAGCCACCTAAATCCTCGGTATTTCTTGACACAGTTTTTGCACTGCAGTGCAGTCTTTGAAAAGGAGCAGAGTTTGGGTCAATTTTTTCAGCCATTTCTTTGAAAATGACGCTTGCTGTAAATGGCAGTTTGGCTTTTGCTAAACTGTAGGCAAGGCAAAGATCACTCTGTGCATCTTTGAGATTGCGGTTAACAAAGTCAGTCATTGACTTTACCTGGCTTCCTCTGTCGGCTTTGGCCTTCTTGATGAATCTATCCTTCTCTACACTCGACATGTTTGAAGTCTTAGATATTTTTTTGCACCATTTTTCAGCATGGTTGCGAGCCACTGCTGACTTGAGTTGTTTCATTACTTCGCCACATCTTGCACACCCATAAAATAATCTGTGGGTCTTTCAAGAAATATTCTCTTTCCCAAGCTGGGTTGAACAATCTTTTTATAATTTCTACGCCATGTTAAAAAAAAGAAAACAGTGCACAACGTGAACATAACTAACGCCTGATAGGATTGTATAACAAGGCTTCAGTAGGCGGTTCAGTGTCATCAAGATTCTGCAGTAACCATAGTTACGGCAGAATATTGTCATTGTCAGTTTACGGGGAGAAGCAGAGGCCAAATCTAGCCTGTTTGCATCACAATTGCAATATGTACAAGGATAAACCATGTCTTTTTTTCAACAGAGATTGTAAATCGTACTTTTTTAAAATAAATTACTACGGACACTGGTGTCTGTGTATGGACACCTTGCCGATCCCTGCACCAAATGTGACAGACACCGTTGGCTGACTGTGTCTCATGTATGCTCGGCAGACCTATGCCGGTGGAGGACGGCCTCTCACCTACGCGAAGGTGAGTGAATGGGAGTACCTTTGAACTGCCAAGTGGTGATGACAGACGCCTCCAAATTGGGTCTGAGGGACAGTCTGGGAAAACAGAGGAGTACGCGGATCCTGGCATCCCTACACATAAACATGCTGGAGTTGCAAGCGGTCTCTCTTCCTCTCCACCCTCCCTCTCGGTGATGAGCTGTACACATGTGTTGATCCGGACAGACAACATGATAGTGGTGGAGTATGTCAACCACCAAGGTGGCCTACAGTCTCTGGGGTCGTATGGCCTTCAGGCTACTGACATGGGCTCAGAGGAATTTGCTGTCCCTGCGGACAATGCACATTCCTGGAGTGGTGAACTGGGCAGAGGACCTCCTATCCAGGAATGGTCCGCATCCATCAGAGTGGCGACTCCACCCTCAGATAGTGGAGAGCATTTGGGAATGGTTCGGGAAGACGCAGATCGATCTCTTTGCCTCGGCCAAGACGATGCATTACCCGCTATGGTACTCCCTCCATCGCTTAGGCAGTCCATTCGGCGTAGATGCCCTAGCACACGAATGGCCCAAAGCGTTTTTGTATGCTTTCCCACCTATACCGTTGCTCCTGGCCTTTTCTCAAAAAGGTCAGGTTAGATGAAGCATCAGTTCTCCTAGTGGCCCCCAAGTGTCAGAGGATTCATACTGCTCTCCGGTATAACTTGCTGTGGGCCCCTGGTCCGATTGCAGTTATACAGTACTAATAAAAAGAAATTTAGTTTTAACATTCGCTAATATTTCCACTACAAGTCATTGCCAGTGTCTTTTGTGTTATAATTGTGGTTAAACCTCTGGAGTGAATGCAACCAGCAGAAAAGGAAGTAGTTGGGTATCAGAAAGCAGCTTATAAATGCAGTCAGTCCAAATCATTCCTAAATATATACAGTGCCTATAGAAAGTCTACACCCCCTTGAACTTTTTTTCACATTTTGTTGTGTCAGTACCTCAGAGTTTCATGCATTTAAATGAGGATTTTTTCCACTTATCTACACACCATACCCCACACTGTTAAGGGGAAAAAGTTTTTATTGAGAAAAAAATATTTATATACACTGAGTGTACAAAACATTAGGAACACCTGCTCTTTCCATGAAATAGACTGACGAGGTGAATCCAGGTGAAAGCTATGATCCCTTATTGATGTAACCTGTTAAATCCACTTCAATCAGTGTAGATGAAGGGGAGACAGGTTAAAGAAGGATTTTTAAGCATTGACAAGGAAATGCATGTACATGGATTAGGGAGTGGTTAACATGTAGAAAACAGAAAGTAATGATAGAGAAGAAACTTCAGAATGGAGTGAGGTAACCAGTGGAGTACCACAGGGATCAGTATTAGGTCCTCTGCTATTCCTAATCTACATTAATGATTTAGATTCTGGTATAGTAAGCAAACTTGTTAAATTTGCAGACGACACAAAAATAGGAGGAGTGGCAAACACTGTTGCAGCAGCAAAGGTCATTCAAAATGATCTAGACAAGATTCAGAACTGGGCAGACACATGGCAAATGACATTTAATAGAGAAAAGTGTAAGGTACTGCACGCAGGAAATAAAAATGTGCATTATAAATATCATATGGGAGATACTGAAATTTAAGAAGGAATCTATGAAAAAGACCTAGGAGTTTTTGTTGACTCAGAAACGTCTTCATCTAGACAATGTGGGGAAGCTATAAAAATGTCCAACAAGATGCTCGGATATATTGTGAAAAGTGTTGAATTTAGATCAAGTGAAGTAATGTTAAAACTGTACAATCCTCATCTTGAATATTGTGTGCAGTTCTAGTCACCTCGCTGCAAAAAAATATTGCTGCTCTCTCTAGAAAGAGTGCAAAGAAGAGCGACCAGAATTATTCAGAGTTTAAAAAGCATGTCATATGCAGACAGGCTAAAACTATTGAATCTATTCAGTCTTGAAGAAAGAAGACTATGCTGCGACCTAATTAAAGCATTCAAAATTCTAAAAAGTATTGACAATGTCGACCCAAGGGACTTTTTCGACCTGAAAAAAGAAACAAGGACCAGGGGTCACAAATGGAGATTAGACAAAGGGGCATTTAGAACAGAAAATAAGAGGCACTTTTTTTACACAGAGAATCATGAAGGTCTGGAACCAACTCCCCAATAATTCTGTTGAAGCAGACACCCTGGGATCCTTCAAGAAGCTGATTGTGAGATTCTGGGATCAATAAGCTACTAACAACCAAATGAGCAAGATGTGCCAAATGGCCTCCTCACAAACAAAAAAAAACCACCAACCTGCTTCTTCAGCTCCCTCCTCTCAAATAAGAAGCAGAGGTCTCCTTTTATGTCAGGTGGCTGGGCGCTGATTGATCATTAATTAAGCTAATCAACTAATCAACCCCAGCCACCTGAACACAATAAACCCAGGCAGGTAGGGGAATTTAACCCCATCCCTGCCAATTTCTGCTCTGCCACAGTGTCCCTAATGTTTTGTACACTCAGTGTATATATATATATATATATATATATATATATATATATATATATACCAATTTTACCACATAGTACCTTTTGTTCCTGCTTTCTTTAACCAGCTTTGGATTTTAATTGTTATTTATTATTGTTAAGAGAGTAGAGGAATTTATACAGATATACGTTTTTTTGGGGGGGAGGGTTTGTACTTTGTTTTTACAGTCAGCACTCACATATCCAACCCTATAAAATTTTGACTACAGTGATGGTTAAATGCATGTGACACATATCTGACTATTTCATTTTGGCTCCACACCCGTGTATCTTTTGTATCATATCAAAAATACAAATCTGGCAGGGCTGTGTTTTAAAATAAGTAGGCTTCCATTTAGATGTACTGTATTGGTTTTGTTAGTAAAGTACAACATGTTTAACAGAAGTATTATTTTAATTCAGAACGATATGATTCTGAAAATATCACTTGGCAAAACTAGAGACAACACCTTAACTGTAATACAGTACATACTTTTAAATCCCGTATTTATTGTAGCAGTATGTTAAATTTCCTATGAACGACTCAACAACAAAATTAAATCAAAATGTTACTCATGCACAGGACTTCATAAATCACAAAAGGCAATGCAATTTAGCAAAACCAAAAGATTAGAACCTTTCATAGTGGGCCACCATCACAAAGCGCTTTATAGAGGTAGGCTGTGAACTGAGCATTATATGCAATGTGACTTACAATAGGACTTTGATTTAACATCTCATCCGCAGGATGGAGCAGAAGGAGGTTACGTGACTTGTTCAGGGTCACACAGTGAGCCAGTCAGTGGCAGAGGTGGAGTTTGAACTGGTGATTTTTTGGTTACAAGCCCTGAACTTTAACCATTGGAACATACTGCCTCCATAAAATTAAAACCAGACAGACGTGTCCCTTAAATCTTTTTTAAGATTTAAAAATCATCACCACCTTTTTAGCTCTAGTAGAATTATTACTGTCCTACTACCGCCCCCATCTTTTTCTTCTTCTGGTCTTGATGTTTTTAAATGCAACACCACAGATAAGAAAAAAATCTAAACCACTATTTCCTGTGTTATAGGTTATGTGGCCAAAATGCAGTTGACCTGACCTACAGCACAGGATGTGGTTATCTACCAGGATGCAACAGCAACTTTGAATCTATTATGCTGTATTAAAAAAAAATAATAATAACAAACTATACTGTGCCTAGTGCTAATAGTGTAATTTAAAACCTAGTCTGACAGCTTAAGTAATAACATTTAGAATAGCGAATCTTACTAAATTTAAACCTGTAAATGTGCATTTTACCTTGCAGTCAGTCCCAGCAATAACATACACAATTGACTGTACTTTGTATTAGACCGCCAGATTCAGACGGCGAGCAAAATAATCTGTTATACAATGACATTAGAAATGCATGTAGTAAAGGAGAAGCCTTACTAATGGGGATTTCAACTTCCCCCATATAAAATGGGAAAACCCAGTGGGGAGCACGACAGATGAAATTCAAATGGTGGAAATGACAAATGACTGCTTCCTAACACAATTTGTCAAGGCACCGACTAGATGGGAGGCATGCCTTGATTTAGTCTTTTCAAATAACGAAGACAGAATAACTAAAACAAAGGTCAGAGAACCACTAGCAAACTCAGACCACAACATGGTCTCATTTTAAGTGTTTTTTAAAACCCCAAAAGTAATGACTAAAGCTAAGGTTTACAATTTTAGAAAAGCAAATTTAAGTTATGAAACAGAGACTAACAGAAGTAGATTGGAGTAAAATAGAGAAAACTCCCACAGAAGAAGGATGGCTGTTCTTCAAAAATGTAGTACTAGAGGCGCAAAACAATTACATCCCTAAAGTAGACAAATCTAAATGTAAAACTACATTGCCAAAATGGTTTAATAGATCATTTAAAAAAAAAAAAAAATCAGCGAAAAAAGGCGCTTTACAGAGCATTAAAAAGGGACCAAAAAGAAAGTACACAGAAAGAGTACACCGAACTGCAAACGCTTGTCAAAAAGGAAGTTAGAAAGGCCAAGAGAGAAATAGAAATGAACATTGCTAAGGGGGCTAAAACCAATTCCAAAATGTTTTTCCAAATTTACAACAGCAAGACAACATTCAAAGCGGAGATTAAATGTCTAAGAGATACAAATTGCAAAATGGTAGATGAAGAAAAAAAATAGCAAATATATTAAATGATTACTTTTCACAAGTTTTTACAAAGGAAGATACTGACAACATGCCCCACATGTCATCCAGTTCCTATCCAGTTTTAAATAACTTTAGCATAACTGAGGCAGAAGTATCAAAGGGACTAGGAGCTCTTAAAATAAACAAATCCCCTGGGCTGGATGAGATCCTCCCAATAGTACTCAAAGAAATGAAAGAAGTTATTTACAAACCGTTAACCAAGATCATGCAGCAGTCTCTTGACACAGGGGTGGCACCGACAGACTGGAAAATTGCAAACGTAATACCGATCCACAAAAAGGGAAACAAAACTGAACCAGGTAACTACAGACCAGTAAGCCTGACTTCTATTATATGCAAACTTATGGAAACTATAATAAGATCCAAAATGGAAAATTACCTATATGGTAACAGTGTCCTGGGAGACAGTCAACATGGTTTTAGGAAAGGGAGATTGTGTCTAACTAACTTGCTTGATTTTTTTGAGGATGCAACATCAATAATAGATAATTGCAAAGCATATGACATGGTTTATTTAGATTTCCAGAAAGCTTTTGACAAAGTCCCGCACAAAAGATTAATTCTCAAATTAAACGCAGTAGGGATTCAAGGAAACACATGTACATGGATGAGGAAGTGGTTAACATGTAGAAAACAGAAAGTACTGATTAAAGGAGAAACCTCAGAATGGAGTGTGGTAACCAGTGGTACGTAGAGAATACTGAGGGTCTGGAATCAACTCCCCAGTAATGTTGTTGAAGCAGACACCCTGGGATCCTTCAAGAAGCTGCTTGATGAGATTCTGGGATCAATAAGCTACTAACAACCAAACGAGCAAGATGGGCCAAATGGCCTCCTCTCGTTTTGTAAACTTTCTTTGTTCTTATGTTCTTAATTAATATAACTATCTTTGCACTGGAGCAAACTCAATATGTGGGTTTTAAGTTAGTTGTCAGTTTCACTTTGATTCGATATCAAGCCCCATCAGCAGGACTGTTGTAATCCATTGTTTTTCAGTATTAAAAACATTTAAGTCACCTGATCCTTTCATCTTCTGTTCCACAATTTCAAATGAAAACTGATTGGTCATCAAAAACCACAGTAGTAATTATGATGACATGACCCTTTACAGAAACTGAATATGTTGGGTTCATAAATTTCAATATACAAGACTCTCGTTAATCCACGTTTCAATAATGTGTGCGGAAGCGGACAACCTCAAGAATTAAACAATATCATCTTTATATTGTTATCACGTGTTACCACGTGTTATAATGGTAAACAACATACTGAACACTGAAGTTGTATAAGATGGTGCTCAATTTAAAAAAATGGAAGCAAATTAGGATTAATTACTTTAAAGTGAGCAAAATTACACAAGTGGGCCTACATAGAGCTATGGTCAAAAGTTTAGTATAACCCAGAATTTTAGAATTGAGACATAATAAGAGGTCAATCTCAGTGTTTTCTTTACAGTTCATGTCTCTTCATGTCAGGCAGCAATACTTTGGGTGTAAAATCCAGACTTTACTGAAACTCATCCATTGGGATCTGTAGCAATGCTGAGACGTACCGTACATGCCACTTCCTTATTTTATGATTTTGCAATCATTCCGAGTGATTTTTAAATACTAAAATACTATTTTAATAAAGTAATATGGCTAAGAAAAATGTTCCATAAAATGTCTCTGCCAGGCACATCTATTAATTGTACAGGTCTCAAATCAAAGCAGCTCATGTTATAATAAACATGTATTTTTATTTTAAAACATTCTTTTAAAACTTCACATTTGAGACCTATGTAGCTGTGCAGAATGGCTAAGCTTTATGGAATTATTTTATTAGCTAGCTACTTTATCATGCTTTCATCAGAGTTCAAGAGCTGCTCTTCAGTTTTAGTTGCCTGTCATAGATATACGTCGACAAGATTACACAGACACACTTAGCCTAAGTATCTTTAAAGAATTCTTAACCAGCTCCATCTAGTGGTCTTCCACTTTTGATTAAGTTGCTGATACACCTCTATGCATTAGGTGGCACTGGTGCTTAAAGACACTGGCTGAACTATCCTAAATTACATGCGTCTTTGGCAGGCAACTAGAACTAAAGAGCAGCTCCTGAACTCAGTCAGAAATTGAGCTCTTAATAGACTTAAGAACTAAAAACATTCCTTGCATCTGGGTATTTATTCTGAAATGCAGAATTTGTTCATAAGAGAAAGAAAATGTATTTTATGTTTGTTTTGCACAGTTCTGCATTATTAATCAACTTTTATAACTTGCATACCAGCACTAACAATGTTTTGTGATTTGTTTATGGCAGCGAATTGATTAAACTGTGCTTGGGTGAAATCCAAACAAGATAGTGTTTGTGCCACATTGAATTTGTTTTTTATATATACAAAACCAAGGATATGTATGTTGAACTACTGTCTATACATCCAGTAACTGTGCCAAATAAAAAGCACTCAACTCAGAATTTGCGTGTTGTTTTCACAACACCTTACCTCAGTCCTGAGGCGCCTGTTCAGATTTCTCACAAGTAAACTGTCAGAATGTTGTCATGGTTTTGTAATGTGGATTACACCAATGTCAACTGGGGCTAGGCTTAGACTACAAACTCAATTACCTTGAGGCAGGCATGAATTGGTCAACTTTTTTACAGCACTGCAGAATACCTATGGATTGCATTAAACCGGAATGTCCCTTAAAAAGAATAGTTTGATGTAAAAATCTGTGGAATGGTTTGTTGACATGTGACAAGCTTGTGCTCTTTATAACTCATACAAGGTTAAACAATGTGTAATGAAACTGGTCATTATTTGTAAATCATGTAATACAGCTGTGTAGCAAGGTCAGGGGTTAATTTCATGGTGACCAACACATTTAGCATGTAATGTTTAATAACTCTGCAAACAGGAAATCATCACCTCTGGCAGTCTCTGAGATATGAAGCATTGATGATAGCCATGATTGAGCTTGACCTAGAAAATCATAAAATACAGTTGTGTACTGATTTGAAGTCAATATCTTTTATAATCCGGAAAACAAGAAGCCACATTACCACAATAATACATTTCATACAATGAATCGAACATTGATTTAAATTACTTTTTGTAGGTCATTTTGTGTTTTACATCACTTTAAACAGTATTTCACATATTTACTAAATAAAAAAGACTTCTAGCCTCAATTCCATGACATCTGAAGACTGTAATGTAAGTAAACAATATATTCTTGCCTATTCACATTACATACACATGTTATTACACTGCAATATGTAACAGACAGAAAGCCCAGGTTGCGGGAAGGTACTGTCTGAGGCCTTCACAAGCCCCTGTGGTAGTACAGTTCTGGCTCTGTAGTGGCTGCCTGGATATGTGCCTCAAGATCTTCCTTCATCACCTAAAACACAATCAAAGCGTTTACTTGAACTTTGATATAACAGATACACATAGAGAAAGGTGTTTTCTTAATACACTTCTTTCTTACACTAGTACCCCTGTAAACATTTCCCATAGTAAAAACATGGCAAAGTGTAATGATGCATAAAGAAAGCACTGTAAAAACTAGAGATGTATGGTAAAACATACTATAAAACATGGCAAACCAAAGTAAACTATGATAAATGGATAGGCTGTACTTACACAGTGTTGGGCTCATAGATCTAGTGGGTGGGTTTTCTGGGGTGTTTAGGGTAAATGTTATAAATATGAAACTTTGTCGCTTTCCTCCTTTTCATCATTATAAGGCTGTTCACATTTGTACTTGTTATTTGTAATTTAGTCTGGCAGGAGTCCACTTGAGTGCTTGTATAGAGACTTAATCGCCATTTGCCAATTTTTTATCCCTTAATCATGGGAGCGCCAGAGCCAACGCAACTCTCCCTTGGAATCCCAAGAGAAGCCAACGCTTACTGTACCCAGCACACCATACGGACATGCCTTCACCAGGGGAGACCCACTGTCAGATCAATCTAGCAAGGAGTTTAAAGCCTCACAAGTCTTCAATAAACATCCCAACAAGAAATGTAAAAAAAAAAAAAAATTACATTGCACTGCTTGCTCACAATCTCAAGATTATTAAGTGATGCAACATCACACATGTATAAGAAATATAAAAACAAGGGCACACCTTTCCGGATTGTGGAAACAGGCTGAATGAGATGGGTATCATTAAGCCCAGCACCAGGGCAGTGGTAATGTGTCTGAATGGAGCCAGAACCAACGGACTCCTCTTGATGAAACTTGTCCTAAAGCATCAGAGAAGATATTAGTAAGCTTTTGGATGCAAACACAGTACTCCCACGCCACTGGAATCTGAGTTTCAGTGCATTCACAGCAAACCCCCCAGTAGTTGTATATTGATCTGCACCTCTGCAGGAAGCTCACAAGCACGTTCGGTACTGCAGCTGTACAGCCTATCAGGGCTGCCCTGGACATTGCGGTTTCTTTCACGGCCTTACAAAAGAAAGGTAAAAACACCAATCAGCAACACAGACATGAGACGTAGACTTCACAGCAATCTCTTCTCGACTGTTTTAGAAAAGAACATTTTTCACTATCAATGCTATTGTCTAAACTTACAATGCTGGTGTACAGTAATGCACATTTATAAGCATCTCAGCCCCCTCACGTTTTTACACTGAACAGACTGCAGAAATAACTGCAGAAAATGAGCACATATTTCTTTATATAATGGGCTTAAACTATATTAAAAGAAATGCAGCTGTATCACGGTCAAGATCCTGTTACATGTGTCCGATTCATAGCGTACCTTCATCCCTGCTGTCTGAGAGACTCCCACCACATTCCCAGTGGAATCCATCACCTCAATCCCATTCTCAAACTCCTCACCTCTCACAACCAGCACGCTGAGGGCACTGAGAGATGCTGTAAAAACAAGTTACTGTACAGTTACATTAAACCATTCAAACAATCTAATTATCTGCTTCAAAACAAGTTACTGTACAGTTACATTAAACCATTCAAACAATCTAATTATGGCCCAAAGTTTTCCATCACCTTGAATTTTAGGATGAGGCATAATAAAAATAAAACAATATGAACATAATTTAGATATTTTATTTAACCTTAAAGAAACTACAAAATGATATTGGAAAAGTCTACCAGAAGCCATAATAGTAGTACAATATTTCATGTTAGATTTTGAAATATCACATTCTTGTCAGTTTAACAGTCAAAAAGTTCATGTCATGTACCTTTAGATGTTTCGTCTATGTAACATAATGCAATATGTTTCTTTCAACTTTATGAAACAAAATTAGTTAATTCATAGGGTGATGAAAAACTTTTGGCTATAGCTGGAGTTTTGTTGCTAGTTCAGTTTTTCCAGCTTTTTACAGGGCCAACATTTTCACATACAGACTCTACAATAGTGATATAAAGAAGAACATGATCATAGGAAACATAGCATTCCTGATCTCTCAAACTCCACAGCAGTTATGTGAGTCTGTGACAAAAATACAATGATTCTTGGTAGTACATCTCCCCTCCCAACCTGTGAGGGTGAGATCAGAGTACATTGGACAGGCTGGCCCGACAGTTAATTTACAGGGTTCAAAGGAAGTCGGCCAGCTAGAAAGGGGGCGGAACTCCGGTGCATTAACTCATCAACCCGGAAGGAAAATGCTGTGGCAGTTGCTGATTGGAGGTGCGACTACACTTGTTTACCAAGAGGTGATGATAAAAGTAGACAGAGATGCAATCTGTTCCTTCACTTTGGTTTACGAATAGAACCTGGAAGAACCTGTGAGAGACATGTGATAAAAGTATCGTGTTTATTTGTTTTGTCTATAACTGGGGTTCCCAAAGTTTTGGTGATGGAGGGCCAATTTCCGGAGGTTGCATGGGATGGGGGGCCACACAAGAAAATGTACCACTCATGAAACCAAAATATGTCCCAAATTAGACCTTTTAATTCCTTACATTTTTAATATTTAAATTAGGAATGTATATTACCACCACTGCAACACCAGCAGCTTTGAAATGTATTTGTATTTTATTCTGTGTCTTGGTACCACAACAGGCTTAGGTTTGAGCACCAATATCATGCTGTCACATCTTACATTGTCCTGGTCACAACAATTAAAGAAGATAATACCACAGTAGACACTATACCAATTAAACTCTTTTCTTCAGTAGTGAGGCAGAATGCATCTTGACTTGTACAACTAACCACTTCACTAAGAGCTGAATGTATGTACAGTGAACTCTGCTTAATTCGAATTTCTGGGGACTACACAAACAGTTTGAGATGTGCAAAGTTTGAATTAAACAAATTATGTACACTACCGGTCAAAAGTTTTACAACATTCCCATTTTTCCAGTTTTTATTGAAATTTAAGCAGTTCAAGTCCAGTGAATAACCTGAAATGGTGCAAAGGTAAGCGGTAAACTGCCAGAGGTTAAACAAAAAGTTTAGGTTACCAAAAACTGAAAAATAATGTACATTTCAGAGTTAGACAAAAAGGCCTTTTTCAGGGAACAAGTAATGGGTTAACAACTTACAGCTGTTCTGCAGCAATGAAAGTAAAGTAAGCCTTGAAAGTTGATGCCAACAATTCCTACAGGTGTCCCAACTTTTGTTGATTACTTACAAACTGTCTGTCTGTATAAAAGCAGTGTTGGAATCAACTCCCCAGTAATGTTGTTGAAGCTGACACCCTTGGATCCTTCAAGAAGCTGCTTGATGAGATTCTGGGATCAATAAGCTACTAACAACCAAACGAGCAAGATGGGCCGAATGGCTTCCTCTCGTTTGTAAACTTTCTTATGTTCTTATGTTCTTATACAGTGTTACTACACCCTCTTAAGCATTATTTGGACAGTATTGTACTGCAGGAAGTAGTATATTGCTATCATAATGGCGAGAAAAAGGCAATTAACAAAGGAAGACAGACAGACCATTATAACCCTTAAAAGTGTAGGTCTTTCCTTCAGAGAAATTGCAAAGAAAGCCAAGGTGTCAGTGAGTAGAGTTTCCTACACCATCAAAAGGCACTTGGAAACTGGAAGAAACTCTGACAGGAAGAGGTCTGGCAGACCCAAAGCCACAACAGAATCAGAAGACAAGTTTCTGAGAGTCAACAGCTCGCATGATAGGCGGCTCACAGGACAAAAGCTTCAAGCACAGCTTAACACTGGTCGAAGTAAGCAGTCTTAGTTTCAACTGTAGAGAGAAGACTTCGAGCTGAAGGTTTGACAGGTCGAGGTGCAGTAAGAAAGCCATTGCTAAGATGGCAAAATAAGAAAAAGAAGCTTGCCTGGGCTATGAAGCACCGCCAGTGGACTACTGAAGACTGGAAGAAGGTCTTACGGACCGATGAATCAAAATTTGAAATCGTTGGTTCATCACACAGGGTTTTTTTACGCCGTAGAGTAGGTGAAAGGATGGTTCCTCGGTGTGTGACACCAACTATCAAACATGTAGGAGGAAGCGTGATGGTCTGGGGCTCTTTTGCTGGATCCAGAGTCGGCGACTTGCACAGAGTGAGTGACATCCTGAACCAAAACGGCTACCACAGCATTTTGCAGCGTCATGCAGTACCCTCTGGTATACGCCTAGTTGGTCAGGGGTTCATCCTATAGCAAGATAATGACCCAAAACATACCTCCAGGCTATGTCAGAACTACCTTAGAAGAAAAGAACAAGACGGTAGGCTTCAAATCATGGAATGGCCAGCACAGTCTCCAGACTTAAACCCCATCGAGCTGGTTTGGGATGAACTGACGAGTCAAAAATTTTGATTAAATTTTGTTAAACAAAACGATTCCATGATTTATTTTTTTATCTCCAATTGTCTATTTGTTCTATGCTTTAATTTCAGAGTACATTGAGACATTAAACTGCGTAAATTTCAATAAAAACTGGAAAAATTGAGGTGTTCTAAAATTTTTGACCGGTAGTGTAAATTGCCACATGGTGTGGACATTTAGAGTTATTTCCATAGTAAATGTGCAGAAATAAAACAGACGTTACTGTATTTTACCTTGATGTTTTTATAATTTTTTTCTTTCTGAAATCAACGAAACACACATTTCTATTTAAAGTGCAACATTAATTATTCATAAATTATCTGCTATTACATTGATGCTTTTTATGCAATTACATACGACTGCTACTTAACATCCTACTGGCTATTGTACTATAGTCTAACTGTAGTCTTATTCAGAAACACTGTACAAAAAATAAATGTAATGGTAACCATTTTAAACTGTAGCCGGTTACTGTTACTACAGTAGTACTTCCCCAACAAAAGATCCAAGTTGAACACCAAAACTACAATTCTGTACAGAAATTATTTTCCTAATATAATTGGAAAAGTTTCTTGCAGTCGCTCTGTTAACATTATAGAAGCTAGCTAGCTACTTCAGCTGCATAAAGTAACGTAACGTTGTTTGGATGGTACCTTCACATCATTCAGCATCTTCCCCCGTCGAAAGCGATAGGAGACAAAAAACTAATAATTTAAGAAAAGTAGAATTGCTTTTTCTTTTCTTAGGAGGTTCCATGTTATTTTCCTTCAGCACTGCAAATCTACTGTGCACTATAGGTACCGTTATTATTTTTTTTTTTAAAGGGACAGTGAACATAATGACCGTAACAACTTAATAAAATTGGCTTGAGAGGGTCCAAATTTGATCCAAAACATGTATAAAATGTATGTTAGGGAATTTTTATGAACTTTGATTGCTGTGTATTATTAATTTCCCCCAAATTACATTATTTTCAGAAAATTTTCAGAAAATGTATTAATAAAATAAATGATCAAAGGGGGGGGCTAGAGGGTATCAGCCACCACGAGCTCTACTGCAAGCACCCAGGACTAGTGACCATGTTACTGTGGGACGGATACTTGCATTTACTGTTTGGGACTGCAACCCCGTTATTATTTACTCTGTGCACTACACATTGTTGTGTATTGCCGGGGATTATTATTTGGTAACCAGACCTGGATTATAAAAATAAATCGTTTCCAACTGGACTATAAACCTCTCTGTCTGTCAATTACGCACTGCATCACTCCTGCACCTCAACATGGTTGAGTAACTATGACATCCAACTGATTTTGTAACAATGGCTCACATATATAGTCTTCCCACTTGTTCTCATGGTAATAGTCTAATTAAGATAGAGGTGGGTGAGGTGTAAGGTGGGTTGGGGGATAAATGAAGTCCTAGAACAGTAAAAGTTAGAGATGACATACCAAAGAGAGGCACAGGCACTATTCTTCTAAAGAGCAACTGCATCGCTGGACTGTTCAATCCATACCGGTTCATTGCAAGCTCAGGGAGAACCTGAATATTGAGAACAATAAAATTGTTTTTGAAGCTGCTGTGTTCATACTCCTCAGCACTATTACTCACACTTAAGAAGTGTGGATTTGGACACTATGTACCACATACTGACAATTATTGTTGTCAGTTACGCTAAGTGTAAACACCTGAACTGAAGATATGAATGTCAAAAAATGGAAAGAAGAAATACTTTTAAAAGAAATCCGGCCTTCCAGGGTAATCAAGAGGCCCAGAGTATACCAGGTGACATGCCCCATACCACATGTATCATTAGAGCACATACCTCCTGTGTAGTTATACAGCTTATTGTAGTGTAGAGTAGCACATACAGTAAAAATAGCAAGGAGACTCTCCCACTCCTCCCCATCCCTGACAGATATTGTACCAAACCCAGCGCATGTGGCACAGGAGACTGAGCCGACAAGCATTAGAACCTGCTTCAGGGGAATCCTGTACCTACCCCTGCGCATGTGGCATAGGAGACTGAGCCGACAAGCAGAAGAACCTGCTTTAGAGGAATCCTTTCATTCTGCACACAAGAAAACAATCACATTTTAAATTTGCAGTCCCAAAACACATTTTTTTCAGACTGTTTTTCAAAGTCACAATTTTGTAGTATTAATTATTTAGAAATGTTAAAACAGTTTGAGTTGCCATAAATGAAAAAGAACATACATGAATTATAAAATAGATACATAGATAGGAAGCTTGTGGCAAACATGGTAAATCGACACTGTTCGTTTAAAAGAATAAAACAAATTGTTGTATAAAAGCTGATCGGGGAGCTTGCTCAGAAGGCTCGCTACAGGTAACTACGGGTGCTGTATGGAGGTTGGCTGTTCCTGTTTGTCATGCAGTCTATGACGGAAAGCACTGTGTGATGTCATCAGGAAGATTGGAGCCGAGGGCTGTGAGAGCTGTGAGAGCTGTGAGAGCGAGGGCTGTGAGGGCTGTGAGAGCTGTGAGAGCTGTGAGGGCTGTGAGGGCTGCGAGAGCTCTGAGGGCTGTGAGGGCTGTGACAGCGAGGGCGGAGTGTCTGTTAGAACGAAAACAAAACTGTTCTATGTTGTCAGCGGCTGGATAAGGACAATGTTAACTGATCCACTCGATGAGTATTAGCAACAAACTATGTGCCGGAAGCCGGATGAACAGCGTGTGTTCCAGCAAAACAAGTCGTACAACTTTTGAATATTGTTGGCTTGGTTTTAAGTCATTAAAAGGACTACCTCACTATCATTTAGCCGTTTGTTAAAGGAAAACAGACTTGTGTGACTTTGGTTAAATATCCAATAGTCTCTGCAAGGAAGAGAAAATAATTTGAACACAGTTGATTCGCAGCATGCTAAATAAACACTACTTTGTTTATCAATGCTAGGTTTAGGTTTTGCTGAAAACTATTCCTTTATTCTCCAATTGCTACAGTATTACCACCAATTTTGTGTATTACAGACTTGTGTGTTTTCTTTTACTTTATTATTTTTTCTTTAATTCACTTATGTCTTTTGTTTTAACTAGTATATAGTTTTAAATACTGCTTTATAGTATACTGATAGTTTTTTTTTCCTGACTTATTTTATTTTTGTTTTGTTGTTTTAATTGTTGGTTGTGCATATCGCGTTTGCTGAGACTATTGAAACCTGGCTTGCAGTAGTCGTGTAATTTGGCTCGTGAGGGTATATTCCCGCAACCACTGGTGTTGATTACTAAAGAGGTTTCCTTGGTAACATAATGGTAAAGTTAGGCTGTCTACTGGGAGGACCATGTTTAAAGCAGGTTTCCAATAGGGGATGACAAGCTTTTCATTGTCTCATAATGCTTGTTACTGCCATACAATTTATTTTTTTGTTTAATTTTATCTTGGTTAATTAACATTTTCTTTATTTCTGTAATTGTTAATTAACATGTTTTGTTTCTTTATTGTGTAATTTGGTTTCATTATTATTGATGAATGGATTCAAAGTTGGAGCCATCTAAATATATATTTACTTCATAAGCAACTTGTTGGGCATTCAGTTAATTAATAGTTCCTGCTTCCTCTGGTTAACTACACAGGACATGAATAGGGTGACTGGGTTTTCTGGTCCTGGCAATGCGGTTAAGTTAAATAATTTGATAGGACATTGATTACTATCTGGCACCTCAATGACACCATTACAAGCTTAACATGTTACAACTGTGCACACAGTGGCTGAAGTAGATAGAGGACACCCTGGACGTTCATCGAGTGCTGTAGTTATTCCATGAATGACGATAGCTGAATAACCTGGACAAGCCCCTGAGGGCCGGGTGGTTTGTTAACAGCCGTCCTCGTGAGTGAAATAACCTCAGCATGCCATGAACTTTCTGTATATATAACAAGTAAAATGTATGAAAAAGAAAGGATGGTTAAACCTGAATTTCTCGAGAAAGCTAAATAACTTTCCATAGATAAAGCTCTTCATCTGCTTGTTAACATAGCGTGATTATGAGCAGTGCAGTCACCCAGATATTTTGTAGAGATGCATTCCAAAATGAGATGTGGAGTGATGAAACTCTCAACACAACCACTTGTATGACAAATGGCTTATTTGCTAGACACCTTTATTATTCACCTCTTTAAAAGTCCAAGGTTAAACACCAGCCATTAAACAGTCATTTGTTTGACTTATTCCAAAATGTTATAATACTGCACGTAAGAATTAGTCATTACAACAGTGAAATGACTGAGCCAATGACTTACTTTACACGATGTGGCATTTCTGTTCACATAGTTAAATCCGGCACTGTAGCTCTGAAACAAAATCTATAGACAACACAGTTATTCACTCAATGTGTATACTGTACCACACACACACACCCCATTGCTGTGTTACACACACACACACCCCATTGCTGTGTTATACACATAAGCACCCCATTGCTGTGTTACACACACCCCCCATTGCTGTGTTATACACACACACCCCATTGCTGTGTTACACACATAAGCACCCCATTGCTGTGTTACACACACACCCCCCATTGCTGTGTTATACACACACACCCCATTGCTGTGTTACACACATAAGCACCCAATTGCTGTGTTACACACACACCCCCCATTGCTGTGTTACACACACACAAACACACTATTGCTGTGTTAAAAACTAAAAACAGGAAAAGTAAAATAATAACAACAACAACAACAATAATTCTACAAAAACCTGCAGATCAGGAATCGCCACAAGAAACAGATGTGTTTACTCATCACCAGTTACTACCCTAATCCCATTAATGGCATTTGGAAGTGAACTGCAGTTTTGAAGCAAGGCGGCTTAATGCCCCGTCACCGAAGGACACTGAATTTGTTTTTAGTGGGGAGGACGGACCAGCAATCCCAAGCAGGAGAACATTAGAGACAGTGTTAGGGAGTGTGCAGAGTGCATCAGAGACAGTGTTAGGGAGTGCGCAGAGTGCATCAGAGACAGTGTCAGGGAGTACGCAGAGTGCATCAGAGACAGTGTTAGGGAGTGCGCAGAGTGCATTAGACAGTGTTAGGGAGTGCGCAGAGTGCATTAGAGACAGTGTTAGGGATGCACAGAGTGCATTAGAGACAGTGTTAGGGAGTGCGCAGAGTGCATTAGAGACAGTGTTAGGGAGTGTGCAGAGTGCATAGTCCAGTTCCTTATGTGAAAAAAATATATAGGCACATCATTATTATCAAGTACAAAATGGGAGGTGTTTTTATTTACCTGCCAAAACAGGGCTGGTTTTACTCCTTTGTGAGGCAAGAGAGTTGCTATGACCTGAGCAAAGCAAAACAAAAAAATAATTACATATGTAGCAAACAGATGAAAAACAAACTTGTACCATTTTCACTTCTCCCACATCATTATGCAGTTGAACTTCTAGTTCATTTTCTTTCTTTTAAAAAGTCTCCAAAGGTACAACACATAACAGGCCTATATAACCGCCGGTCGCCACATGTCCTCTGTATACCATGCAGCACGTTTCACACTTACCAATGGAGCAGCTAAAGGCAGGAATGCTGAAATTAAAAAAAAAATATATAATATATATATATATATATATATCACTTTCAAAAAACATACCATTAACACACTGTACAATTCTCCTCCTAAAACAAAACCATATCATTATATTATTCCCCCCCAAAATAACTGAAGAATGTATGTTTTAAAATGGAAAACTGCACCTTTGAGACCTGCATAGTGAATGGAAATGCACAACATGGTAACATTTATGGAATTACTCTGTTAACTACAATAATTTCAAGAGAGCTGGGGTCTGAGGGTCTGCTGTGGCAGGTAAACAACACTCAGCTACTGCTGCTGCCTTCACTTCAAAGTCTTACCTGGAGGCCTAAAAACAAGTGGAAGCACACTGCCAGTATCGGGATGGATGGAAGACTGAAAAACAAACACAGGTCAGAAAACTTGCATTCACAAATTAAGAAAAATAGAAGAAATCCGGTTAATGAGGTGCATAATAATAACCTCCCCTGGCATGTCTTTAGGTCAGCTCCATAGGAAAATGTTGGTCAACCTCAAGATGTAGTTTACAGTAGAACCTCAGAGTTATGAACACCTTGGGAACGGAGGCTGTTCGTATGCCTGAAATGTCTGTAACTCTGAATTACTTTTCAGTTGGTTTTATTAAATGTGCACACCTGCTTTCTACAGCCTTAATCTGGTGAATAATACAAAAATACAGCACAGGAATTGTCTGCCCTGGATGTATTTGCTGGTGCTTTGTCTGATCTAGCCTACATTACAGATGTGTAAGGCAGACAGAAACAACTGAAGAGCAGTTCCTGAACACAAAATCAAAGCACCTTAATATACAATATGAGTAATCACAAAATGTGATTTTGAAAAGTGTAGTGTAATTGAAATCTTGACTTCTGATTGATGGTAATAAACCATACTGAGTTATATATATCATATATATATATATATATATATTATATATATATATATATATATATATTATCACACACAGTTCTGGAAAAAATTAAGAGACCACTGCAAAATTATCAGTTTCTCTGGTTTTACTATTTATAGGTATGTGTTTGGGTAAAATGAACATTCTTGTTTTATTCTATAAACTACTGACAACATTTCTCCCAAATTCCAAATAAGAACATAAGAACATAAGAACATAAGAAAGTTTACAAACGAGAGGAGGCCATTAGGCCCATCTTGCTCGTTTGGTTGGTAGTAGCTTATTGATCCCAAAATCTCATCAAGCAGCTTCTTGAAGGATCCCAGGGTGTCAGCTTCAACAACATTACTGGGGAGTTGATTCCAGACCCTCACAATTCTCTGTGTAAAAAAGTGTCTCCTATTTTCTGTTCTGAATGCCCCTTTTTCTAAACTCCATTTGTGACCCCTGGTCCTTGTTTCTTTTTTCAGGCTGAAAAAGTCCCTTGGGTCGACACTGTCAATACCTTTTAGAATTTTGAATGCTTGAATTAGGTCGCCACGTAGTCTTCTTTGTTCAAGACTGAATAGATTCAATTCTTTTAGCCTGTCTGCATAAGACATGCCTTTTAAGCCCAGAATAATTCTGGTCGCTCTTCTTTGCACTCTTTCTAGAGCAGCAATATCTTTTTTATAGCGAGGTGACCAGAACTGAACACAATATTCAAGATGAGGTCTTACTAGTGCATTGTACAGTTTTAACATTACTTCCCTTGATTTAAATTCAACACTTTTCACAATGTATCCGAGCATCTTGTTGGCCTTTTTTATAGCTTCCCCACATTGTCTAGATGAAGACATTTCTGAGTCAACAAAAACTCCTAGGTCTTTTTCATAGATTCCTTCTCCAATTTCAATATCTCCCATATGATATTTATAATGTACATTTTTATTTCCTGCGTGCAGTACCTTACACTTTTTCTCTATTAAATGTCATTTGCCATGTGTCTGCCCAGTTCTGAATCTTGTCTAGATCATTTTGAATGACCTTTGCTGCTGCAACAGTGTTTGCCACTCCTCCTACTTTTGTGTCGTCTGCAAATTTAACAAGTTTGCTTACTATACCAGAATCTAAATCATTAATGTAGATTAGGAATAGCAGAGGACCTAATACTGATCCCTGTGGTACACCGCTGGTTACCACACTCCATTCTGAGGTTTTTCCTCTAATCAGTACTTTCTGTTTTCTACATGTTAACCACTCCCTAATCCATGTACATGTGTTTCCTTGAATCCCAACTGCGTTCAGTTTGAGAATTAATCTTTTGTGCGGGACTTTGTCAAAAGCTTTCTGGAAATCTAAATAAACCATGTCATATGCTTTGCAATTATCCATTATGGATGTTGCATCCTCAAAAAAATCAAGCAAGTTAGTTAGGCACGAGCTCCCTTTCCTAAAACCATGTTGACTGTCTCCCAGGATACCCTGTTACCATATAGGTAATTTTCCATTTTGGATCTTATTATAGTTTCCATAAGTTTGCATATAATAGAAGTCAGGCTTACTGGTCTGTAGTTACCTGGTTCAGTTTTGTTTCCCTTTTTGTGGATCGGTATTACGTTTGCAATTTTCCAGTCTGTCGGTACCACCCCTGTGTCAAGAGACTGCTGCATGATCTTGGTTAGCGGTTTGTAAATTACTTCTTTCATTTCTTTGAGTACTACTGGGAGGATCTCATCCGGCCCAGGGGATTTGTTTATTTTAAGAGCTCCTAGTCCCTTTAACACTTCTGCCTCAGTTATGCTAAAGTTATTTAAAACTGGATAGGAACTGGATGACATGTGGGGCATGTTGTCAGTATCTTCCTTTGTAAAAACTTGTGAAAAGTAATCATTTAATATATTTGCTATTTTTTTTTTCTTCATCTACGATTTTGCCATTTGTATCTCTTAAACATTTAATCTCCTCTTTGAATGTTCTCTTGCTGTTGTAATATTGGAAAAACATTTTGGAATTGGTTTTAGCTCCCTTAGCAATGTTTATTTCTATTTCTCTCTTGGCCTTTCTAACTTCCTTTTTGACTTGCGTTTGCAGTTCTGTGTACTCTTTCTGCGTACTTTCTTTTTGGTCCTTTTTTAATGCTCTGTAAAGTGCCTTTTTTCGCTGAATATTTTTTTTAATTGATCTATTAAACCATTTTGGCAATTTAGTTTTACATTTAGATTTGTCTACTTTAGGGATATAATTGTTTTGCGCCTCTAGTACTACATTTTTGAAGAACAACCATCCTTCTTCTGTGGGTGTTTTCTCTATTTTACTCCAATCTACTTCTGTTAGTCTCTGTTTCATACCTTCATAGTTTGCTTTTCTAAAATTGTAAACCTTAGCTTTAGTCTTTACTTTTGGGGATTTAAAAAACACTTCAAATGAGACCATGTTGTGGTCTGAGTTTGCCAGTGGTTCTCTGACCTCTGTTTTAGTTATTCTATCTTCGTTATTTGAAAAGACTAAATCAAGGCATGCCTCCCCTCTAGTGGGTGCCTTCACAAATTGTGTTAGGAAGCAGTCATTTGTCATTTCCACCATTTCTATTTCATCCTTCGTGCTACCCACCGGGTTTTCCCATTTTATTTGGGGGAAGTTGAAATCCCCCATTAGTATGGCTTCTCCTTTGCTACACACATTTCTAATGTCATTGTATAACAGATTATTGTGCTCACCGTCTGAATCTGGCGGTCTATAGCATGCTCCTATTATTATGCCTTTTGAATTTTTGTCTGTTATTCTGACCCATATTGATTCGGTTTTATTTTCTTTGTCCAGGTTTAACACCTGGGCTTCAAGACTGTTTCTTATGTATAGCGCTACCCCTCCTCCTCTTCTGTCCTGCCTGTCTTTCCTATACAGTGTATACCCACAAATATTATATTCGTCCCCATCACTCTCAGATAACCACGTTTCTGTAACACCTATCACATCATAGTTACCTGTTAGTGCAGTAGCTTCAAGTTCTAGAATTTTGTTTCTGATACTTCTAGCATTTAGATAAATACATTTAATGGTTGTCTTACCTGAGTTGTTGTTCTTGTTTTGATGCGGTCTCCCTTCTGTTTTTTTGTTGATTTCTCCCCCCTTCCTTTCTAGTTTAAATGCTTCCGAACCTGCTCGAGGATCTTTTCTCCGAGTAGACTAGTTCCCTTGTTATTTAAATGCAGTCCATCCCGTCTATACAGATAGTCCTCGTTGTAGAATGTGGTCCAATGATCAAGATAGGTGAAGCCTTCCCGTGTGCACCACGTCTTCAGCCATTCGTTTTGATTAATTATTTCCAGCTGTCCATATGGTCCTTTGCAAGGTGCGGGTAGTATACCAGAAAATACCACAGTTTTGGTTTTCTCTTTTAATTTCCTTCCTAGCTCTCTGAATTTGTTTTGCAGGGATTTTGGTCTGTCTCTTCCAATGTTGTTTGTACCGATGTGGACGACTACTACCGGGTCGTCTCCTGTTCGTTCTAGGAGCCTGTCCACGTTTTCAGTGATGTGCTTGACCGAGGCTCCCGGAAGGCAGCACACTGTTGTAGTAAGGGGGTCCAAACTGCGAATTGAACTTGCTGTGTTTCTCAATATGGAGTCCCCAACAATCATGACCTCCCTTCTTTTTACTGTCTTGTCACCACTGTCAATAGGGTCCTGGATGTTGTTCCTTTCATTCTCTTGTTGTTGGTTCTGCTCATCAAAATTTTGAAGTGACTCAAATTTGTTGGTTGTTTTGATTTCTGGTGGTTGTGTTTGACGAAGTTTCTTTTTTTCCCTGCTTCTGCCTACCTGAACCCAGCTGTTCTGACCTTCTATCTCCCTGGTGGCTTTCAGTCTGTTAGGGGTGATGCAGACTTCCATGAATTGTGGGTGTGCCAGTTCCTCAAGATCCTGTTGCTGTCTCACTTCTTCCAGCTCCATTTCTAGCATACTTACTAGTTTATGCAAATCCTGGATCGCGCGGCACTTTACGCACACTTGGTTTAGCTCCGCTGGGTTTTCTCGGATTTCCCACATCAAGCAGGTGTCACAGATTACTGACTTGAAGACCATGTTGAGGTTTTTTTTTTTTTAAGTTTAGTTTCTTCTGCAGCCGTTAACCTGCTTTCAAACTGCTTCGAAACTGCTCTGTACTTTTCCACGCCTGTACTTCTCCCACTCGTTGTCGCTTCCACTCGCTGTCGCTGGGAAGACTGCCTCGTTTAACTGCGTTGTTCTGCTGTGCTGTTGGCTCCTCCCCTCGCCCGTGTCTCAAAACGGCGCTGAATTTGAATCAGCTGCTCAGAGTTTCAGCTTGTTTGTTATCAGAAAAACACACGCGGCTGTTTGACTCTGAGCTGCTGCTGTGTTTCCCCAATGTCCTCTGTTTTCTGATTAAAGCAATTCAAGATGCAATTTCTCCTTTCTGCTTCGAAACTGCTCTGTACTTTTGAATTTGAAATAAAAATATTGTCATTTAGAGCATTTATTTGCAGAAAATGACAACTGGTCAAAATAACAAAAAAGATGCAGTGTTGTCAGACCTCGAATAATGCAAAGAAAATAAGTTCAGATTCATTTTTAAACAACACAATACTAATGTTTTAACTTAGGAAGAGTTCAGAAATCAATATTTGGTGGAATAACCCTGATTTTCAAGCACAGCTTTCATGCCTCTTGGCATGCTCTCCACCAGTCTTTCACATTGATGTTGGGTGACTTTATGCCATTCCTGGTGCAAAAATTCAAGCAGCTCGGCTTTGTTTGATGGCTTGTGACCATCCATCTTCCACTTGATCACATTCCAGAGGTTTTCAATGGGGTTCAGGTCTGGCGATTGGGCTGGCCATGACAGGGTCTTGATCTGGTGGTCCTCCATCCACACCTTGATTGACCTGGCTGTGTGGCATGGAGCATTGTTCTGCTGGAAAAACCAATCCTCAGAGTTGGGTAACATTGTCAGAGCAGAAGGAAGCAAGTTTTCTTCCAGGACAACCTTGTACTTGGCTTGATTCATGCGCCCTTCACAAAGACAAATCTGCCTGATTCCAGCCTTGCTGAAGCACCCCCAGATGAGTCCAATTTTCAGCTTTGCCCAACACCTGGTCGTCTAATGGTTAGACGGAGACCTGGAGAGGCCTACAAGCCACAGTGTCTTGCACCCACTGTGAAATGTGGTGGAGGATCGGTGATGATCTGGGGGTGCTTCAGCAAGGCTGGAATCGGGCAGCTTTGGCATGAATCAAGCCAAGTACAAGGTTGTTCTGGAAGAAAACTTGCTTCCTTCTGCTCTGACAATGTTCCCCAACTCTGAGGATTGGTTTTTTCCAGCAGGACAATGCTCCATGCCACACAGCCAGGTCAATCAAGGTGTGGATGGAGGACTACCAGATCAAGACCCTGTCATGGCCAGCCCAATCTCCAGACCTGAACCCCATTGAAAACCTCTGGAATGTGATCAAGAGGAAGATGGATGGTCACAAGCCATCAAACAAAGCCGAGCTGCTTGAATTTTTGCACCAGGAGTGGCATAAAGTCACCCAACATCAATGTGAAAGACTGGTGGAGAGCATGCCAAGGCGCATGAAAACTGTGCTTGAAAATCAGGGTTATTCCACCAAATATTGATTTCTGAACTCTTCCTAAGTTAAAACATTAGTATTGTGTTGTTTAAAAATGAATCTGAACTTATTTTCTTTGCATTATTCGAGGTCTGACAACACTGCATCTTTTTTGTTATTTTGACCAGTTGTCATTTTCTGCAAATAAATGCTCTAAATGATAATATTTTTATTTGGAATTTGGGAGAAATGTTGTCAGTAGTTTATAGAATAAAACAAGAATGTTCACTTTACCCAAACACATACCTATAAATAGTAAAACCAGAGAAACTGACAATTTTGCAGTGGTCTCTTAATTTTTTCAGAGCTGTGTGTGTATATATATATATATATATATATATATATTGCAACATGTCATTTTTGAGCCTGATTTTCCACTTTATGCAAATTGCCCATGTGATATATTTTCAAGTGCAATTTGAGGAAACACAGGTCTATGTATTAGTCATGGAATAGCTTAAAGAGAAACAGGGACACACACTGTCAGTGAGTATTGTATGTGCCTATTTGAAACATACATATTACAATTGTATTCTTTCCTTATACAAAGGAAAGTTCTACTTACCAGACTCAGTT
Source organism: Polyodon spathula (assembly GCF_017654505.1). Lineage (NCBI taxonomy): Eukaryota > Metazoa > Chordata > Actinopteri > Acipenseriformes > Polyodontidae > Polyodon > Polyodon spathula. The sequence goes on from NC_054543.1 coordinate 22,830,380, forward strand.
TCCATGCTTCTTTGACCTAAAAGAAGGCCAAACAATACTTACTAATTCCATTTGCATTAGCAAACAGAAACTGCATAAACAATACTGAGATAACGGTTAAACGGTTTACCTTCAATTCATCCTTACTAGTCTGTTCCTTGCTTTCCAACAGTGATCGAGAATTTTTTATTTCTCCCTGAATAAAATAAATAATAAAAACAATATTTCAAAATATCATTATTATAAAATTACTGCTTTGAGAGTTTTTGGACAGGCACATTGTTATGCAATAGGTTGCTCACTCCAGTCCAGGTAGGGTTGCCACCCCCTCCTATTTTGACCCGGACAGTCTGGGAATTGGCATCTGTGTCTTGGTGGCATTAAATTTACAAGCCAGCATGCCCTGAGGCCTGGTTTTAAGTGAAATGCATAAGAAATACCAACCTTTCTTTAATATTTTCTTTGACATACCGTATAACTGGACATTTTGGAGTGGAATTTATTTTGGCTTTATTGGCAGTTTGCATTGGATCGCCAACAATACTTCCACCAATCAAAGTGTGGCATGCAGTGTGCAATCCCGTCCTCTAACAGACTGGTGGTGTGCAGCACAGGTTAAAGAAGCACTGGACAAGGGAAAGAATGTGTCAGATGTCAAAGTGAATATGAGAATGGCAGTGAATGAAGAAGCCAATTTGTTGGAATTTTTTTTAAAGCAGACCAGACATTTCCAACAATAGATTTAGGAAATCTGGATTGCTTATGCCAGACTTGTATAAAGTCTGTAACAAAACGGTGCAAATTTGCTTTGGATTGTTATTGTTGATACATTGTAGATAACTATTAAGACACCCACTGTGCAGGTATCACAAAATTCCTAAACAACATGTAAAAATAAATTAGTTCTGCAATGTATAAAAAAAACTGATTTTGCCAGTGCTTGCTAGTCTGTTAACAAGTTTTAAATTCAAAGCGTTTTAGTTTCGGCTTATTGTTAAAATTTTCACAAGTGCAATACTGTCCTGCAATTACTACATGATACTGTGATCATCCCACTGTGTTATGTTAGTGAACCAGAGCTACGTTTTAAAACTGAGAGTTAGCAAATGCCTATCGTTAAAAGTCTGGACAGCTCCCCATTCCAGGGGAGGCTTGAGGCATGAATACGGCCAAATACATGAGTATTTAATTATTTCACACTTACATCTGATGCAAGGAGGGACGATGGGTCCAAAATATCCACCCAGTGAAAAAGTCTCTGAAAGAAAGACTGAAAGAAAACAGGGCTCTTGACATTAGCAGAGTTAAAGGGATTACTTTAACCAAACACTGATTTGTCAGAGTAAAATACCAGGATTTACAATGCATCTTAATATGTAAGCCATTGTTGAGCATACTCATTATACAATGTATTAACATAAACAATAACCTTACAATACGTTTAAGTATAAATCAGTATTAATGAACTCAAAGTTAAAAGCCACAGTAGTTTGCCTGTTTAGTCTTTTGAGCGCTCTATGAGAAACTTTTGTTCACTGCCTAGTTTATTTTCTTTACGAATTAAAAAATATTTTAGTATTTGTTTTTTTATGGTGAAACCACATTTGAAAATTAAATGAATCGAGGATATATTTTGCTAAAAAAAAATGTAATGTACTTTTTATCTTTCTACAGATAGATACAATAGACTACAATGTATGTGCAGCGCCCTACAAGGTGCATTTGAAAATACATTACTACTAGACTGCAAACGTCTACTTCGTACTCTTATCAGAAACAGCAAAACTGGTCATGACATTCACCTTGACTAGCAAAACACTTCACCACGTGCATCTACACTCACTGCTTGTATTTCATAAATTGCAACAATAGTGAAACATGCCGTATTGTTTTTGCGTACGTAGACTTTTAAAAATGGCATCCTGAAATACTTGTGCCTCTACCTGCCCTTCTCTCTTCCAGTACTGCAAATTGTGATCCATTGTTATGCGGCATGCAAACACCACGTGTGTGCATCAAGTAAAAGAGTCAGACAGGGAAACATATCCGTGAATACAAAGTCCTAGCAGTGTGTAGTCTCACAAACAATTTGTGCTGATTTAGTTTTAAAAAATTGAATGTGCAGGGACGAAATGGTGGGAAAAAAGACGTATGACTACCACAACCGGTGGAAGGCATATAGTCAGATTTAATAAGGGCTATTGCGACAGCTGAACGAAGCAGTGTCCACGTGAATCTTTGACTGGTCGATTTTATACTCAAATGTGATTAATGAGTAATTGTCTGAAACATTATTACACATCCTATATTGCTTTCTCACTGGCCGCGCAGCATACAGACGGCGTCTAAAATGGACTATGGTCGTGTTCTTAAGCGCAGATTTCCACAGTTCTGCACAGAATCGTGGGCATGCGCGTTCTTTGAGGGCTGCTGCGAGACCAGATTCTGCACATCCCAGCGCAGCTTTGAAGAGTTACGGCGGTAGTGGACTAGCTGAGTCTGTGAACCACCACCTACTAATCGTAATAACCACTAAACCGAATGCTGCTCCCTTGCTAGTGGAGGCGAACGACAATCTTATCATAAGAACTTAAGAAAGGTTATAAACGAGATGGCAGGCCTCCCATTTTCTGTTCTAAATACCTTTAATCTCCATTTGTGACCTGGTTCTTGTTTCTTTTTTCATGTCGAAAAAGTCCTGTGGTTTGAGATTGTCAATACTTGTTCAAGACTGTATAGAATGAAGCCGTGATCGAACAGCCTTTATATTAAATACATACATCAATTATTTAAACAATGTAGTAAATACGTAATGTTACAATAAAGTTAATATAAATTACATCAAAATAACTCTGTATAGGTAGATAATCCAAACAAATGTAAATATGGGACATTTAAAAACGATCAACCTCATTAATAAATGGTTAATTTGATGTGAAAATGATTAACCCTAACCACACACACACACGCGCATAATTTAATGAGATGTATAATAATAATAATAATAATAATAATAATAATAATAATAATAATAATAATTTAAAAAATCCCTAGATAATTTTGTTTATTTATTGCCTTAAAAATAATTAAATATATAAATGAGTGTGTTGTCACGGCAATTGGCGATCAAAGAAATAATAAAATAAAATAAAACAAAATAAAATCAATAAATAACAATGTCATAGCCTTAAAGTCATAACTTTGAAGTCATAATGCATTACAGGTGTTACTGGGGAATGTTGTGTGTGTTTTCAAGTACGTCACTATGATAAGCTGCAAGGTTTGGAGACAGCATTTCTCTAGAAGTTGCGTGTGACGTCAGAAAGACAGCAGCCAAGAGCAGCCGACGCAGCAAGCTCTGGATAACAGAACGCAACAACTGTTCCCATTTTTCTACGGGTGTTCCGCCCAGTGCACCAATTGTCACATGAAAGTTACAACGCCTTCAATTATGAGGTAATGTAGCCGCACCTCTTCCACCACCACATGTCCAGCTCCAAGGTTGCAGTTATACAGTCTTGGTCCTGTCCAGTGTAAATGTATTTACTAACAAACCAATCACGGCCAGCACATTTCCCCACATCATTGGTGATGTAACTTAAAAAGTGAGTATGTAGATTTAAGAAAATGCAGACTCATTTCTTCAATAATTGTCAGGTTTATTTAAACATGCAGGGAATCAGGTCCCAGATACACACAAACAGATTGAATGAACAAAAGACACATTACATTTTTATAGCAAAACCCAGATTGGCTTTCCCCTCCCCAGTCCTGGCTGTGGGTCAATCACCAAAGACTACATCTGGCTGATCTATGGCCATTTCAGGGTCTGTGTGCAGTGTGAGTAGTGTGTGAGTAGTGTATATAAAATCTAGTGTTGTGTGCAAGCAATCCAGTCACTTAAAACTGGACTATTCTGATTACATCTTACCTTAGAGTCTGGGGCCCCTGTGAAAGAGGGCGAATGAATCCTAGTCAAGTCTTCCTCCCGACCTGTGAGGGCGCTGTATAACAGGAACAGTGTGCCCCAGACTAGATGGTTTGGCAGTTCATTCCGGGTTCAGTCGGAAGTTGGCCTTCCAGAAAGGGGGCGGAGTCACAATACCAGAAGTCATCGCCTTAATGCGGTAGGAGATGTGTTGAAGCTGACACCCTGGGATCCTTCAAGAAGCTGTTTGATGAGATTCTGGGATCAATAAGCTACTAACAACCAAACGAGCAAGATGGGTCGAATGGCCTCCTCTCGTTTGTAAACTTTCTTATGTTCTTATGTGTCAGCCATGGATTGGAGAATACGTGATTGCACTGTTAACGAACGGGGCGTGACTGAAGGTATATCAGGGGATATGGTGAAGCAATTTGTTCCTTTGTTATGATTACAGAAAGACATGAAAGAAATTATCGAATGGGAAGAGCCTCTCTGACCTGTCAATCACTGAGCACATATAAAAAAGCTGCCCTATCAGGGCCCTGCTGTGAGGGGCAAGTCCCTCCCACCTCCTGCTGAAGAGGGATGTCCTCACAGTAGCATATCGCCATTTTCTCTCTCACATCACTGAGACAACACTAGGATCGCTTTGCGCTCTCCTTGTGCTGGGACTTGGCTCTTTTGCACGGCGAAAACACTCGGGATCGAGTCTCTAGCCTGCAAAAACTGATTCGCTACGGTAAGCTTCTACATTTTCTGAGTATTTTGAGATTGCTAGTCGCCTTAGTCTCCTCAGGTAGATTCTACTGAATAGAGCTGGATTCAACCCCTCTATTGAGATTGGCACTAAGCTCTTTTCTCTTCTCTCGTAGTCACTGTGCTTGATCGCGTGAGCTATTGTGTCACCTGCTGTCGGATGATCCTCCTATCATGCTGCACCGACCCCAATGCTGATTGATTCAGCTCCAGCTACATCCAGCTCGGTGCCGACTCCAACGGCGATTGACTCACTCCGCGCCGACCCCGATGCCGACTCGGCACCACCTACAGCAGTTCGGCGGCGACCACCCTCTTCCTTGTTGCTGACACCGCCGCAGATTGACTCGTCCTTACCTCAGCGCCGACGATGGTCTATCGACGCCGATGGTTACTCGGCACCGACGCCCACGCTGCCATGTCAATGCGCTCTGCAGGGTCCTCCGCTGGGTTTCAACAGTGTGACTAGTGTGCAGCGAAGCTCCCAAAGGAGGATGGGTACACTCGCTGTGTCCGGTGCTTGGGACCGGCTCATGTAGCCAAGGCGCTGACAGGAGAGTCGGACAGCTCTCCTTGTCGACAGTTCACCAATAAAACCAGGCGCAGGAGGGCAGCCATCTCCCCATCGGACTTCCATTCCTCGGGGCGTGGAAGGGCACTGTCTACTACAGCCCAGAGTCCTTCTCAAGGGACCTCTGGAACCCTGCCTACTACAATGACAAGGGCACACCGTGCCCCCATACCCCTGGTTCACCCTCTCCTACCCTACCACCGGTACGGAGGTGTAAATGCCCCTACATGGAATCGCGGTCGACACTGCCTAGGCGACACCTTTCGAGGGGGCATTCACCGGGCGGTAAACACTCACCGAGGAGGTACTACTCAGGCTCAGGCTGTGAGAGCCCAGCAGGCCATGCTTGAGTCCCATGCTGCAGGCTCAGGCTACAGGGCAGCCCCAGCCCCCGCTCTCCGTCTCCGGCCCCACCTAGACCTCCAAAGGCCCGACAAGCTCTCCTTCACTGCCTCAAGGTTGGACATGTCCGACCTCGTCACTACAGTCGGGCAGGCCACAGCTGGGGATTCCACACCAACCCTCCTGCATACCTCTCAGAGGGAGGAGTTTCGTGCTCTGATGCAGCGCGCATCTGCTGCCACTAATGTTCCCTGGCCGGTGGAGCAGGAGGGAAAGGGGAATTGCTTCCTTAACAAAGAGGGCACCCTACACAACATGCTCTTCCTCTCTGTGAGGACTGCTCCCTCTGTCTCCAGAACAGCGGAGTCCCTGCTGCACACCGCCGGAGCCCAAGAAGCAAGCCTGGGAACGTTCCCTCTCATCAGGGACATGGTCAATACGCTGGTGCAAGAGTCCACCTTCACCAGAGGGGATAAAGACCCTACCTGCACATTCAAGTCATGGAGGACTAGCATGGGGAAAGCATATGCTTTAGCGACATTGTCGGCGAGAGCGGTGAACGCCATGTCCATCTTGGTACTTTACCAGTCACAGTTAGCGGCAAGACTGCAGGAGTGGGCAACGGAAACAGATGCATTGGAGCTTCAGGCGGTGACAGGGGTGATGACTGACCTGATGGGGGAGCTAGGTCAGTCATCAGGGAGGTCTATGGCGGCGCTGGTGGCCGCCCGCCGACATCTTTGGTTGACCCAGGCCAAAGCAGTGGAGACAGAGAAAGCTGCGTTACTGGATGTCACAATAACACTGGGGCAGACGTTCGGAGCAATTGTGGATGCGAGCCTTAAGAGGTCCCATGGAGGTCGCTTCAAAGTTCTCGCGCCTTCCTGCCTATCGCCAGCACCCTAGTTGGCCTTCCCAGTCTGCAGGGGCAGCTAGGCCTGAATGCCGCCCTCCACCTCAGGCCAAGCAAGCAAACAGAGGGAAAGCCGGTGGTAAGGGACCACCGCTGGCCAGGGGTAACCAGTTGTCTGGTTGGAAAAGATGTGCCCTCTCCCAAGCCCAAGAGATACCGGCTGCCACCTTCCCCCCTCACAACCGGACTGACCACTGGACACAACCCATGGCGAGGCTGCACCCAGGACTCCTGGGTGCTCACGATTATGAGACTCGGTATTGCGCTACAATTTCGCTTAGGCCCTCCACCCTTCAGGGTGTGCTCTCTACCACCGTCGGACCAGCATGCGTGATTCTCCTCCAACAGGAGATCGCCAATCTTCAACAAAAGCATGCTGTGCGCTTGGTAAATCGAAGCGATGCCCTCAGCGGGTTCTACTCCAGGTACTTCCTGGTACCCAAGAGGAACGGCAGTTTCCGACCTATTCTGGACCTCAGGTTCCTTAACATGTTCCTCAAACAACGGAATTTCAACATGTTGACCGCACAGTATATCTTCCAGTCCGTCCAGCTGGGCGACTGGTTCACATCGATCAACCTGCAAGATACCTACTTCGATGTCCCGATCCATCTCGCGCACAGAAAATATCTATGCTTCGCCTTTCAAGGCAGTGTGTGTGAATTCAGCGTTCTGCCATTTTGGCCTCTCGCTGGAGCCCTGCACATTTTCCAAGAGAGACACTACAGTCTGCTAGGGCGCCTAGCACCAGAGCCCAGTATTTGTATAAATAGAAGGTTTTCCAAAACTGGTGCATTTCTGAGGGTCACGACACTGTGACTTGCCCTATTGAGACTATTCTGTTTGATGCGGGGAAATCTGCATCTACTCAAAGTCTACTTGGCAGTAATATCGGTGTGCCACGATATAATTGACTCTGTGTCCGCTGGGTCACACTTCCTGGCAGTGCAGTTTCTTAAAAGGGCCTGGAGGCTACATCCTCCGATGAAAAGCATGGTCTATAAGTGGGATCTGGATCTGGTGCTGTGGGTCCTTATGGGTCCCCCATTTGAGCCCATGACCTCAGTAGAGCTGCGCCCTGTTTCCCTCAAAGTGGCATTTTTATTAGCCATTACGTCTGCCAGAAGAGTAAGTGAACTTCATGCGCTGTCCATTGCTGACACCTGTATGGCTTTCACAGGTAATGACTCACGGGTAACATTAAGAACTAACCCGGCCTTTTTGCCAAAGATATTCTCTTCATTCCGTATTAACCAACTAGTGGTTTTGGAATCTTTCAGACTCCCCTCATGAGTCAGGGGAGGATCACAGACAGCACACGCTTTGCCCGGTCCGGGCTCTGAGCTGTTACCTGGATAGGACAGCGTCCTGGAGACAGTCCAACCAGCTGTTTGTCTGCTATGGGTCCCGCTCTAGAGGTCAAGCCCTTTCGAAGCAATGTCTGGCACACTGGGTGTCAGATGCCATACATTTGGCGTCAGGGGACATTAGGGCCCATTCCACCAGGGGCAAAATGACTTTGTGGGCTCTCTTCCATGGTGCCTCCTTGGATGAGCTTTGCAATGCTGTTACATGGACAGGTAGTCAGACATTTGCACAATTTTACCACCTTGATATTGCAAACCAAACAAGGCCCTCCCTGGGCTCTAGGGTGCTGCAGGCAGCGTGCCCTTAGGCGTCAGGATGGCTTTAGAGGCTATCGCTGTGAGGCTGTACTGTTGGTAACCTGGAGCCACGACAACTTTGGTACGGCTTCCCATTCGGTAATGGTTGTCATTCCACTTGAAGGGGAACGTTAGGTTATTACCGTAACCCTGGCTCCCTGAAAAGAATGACCACCAATACCCTTTGAGGTCGTGTCCCCAACTGACCTTCGATTTCGAAAATGGCGATATGCTATTGTGAGGGCACCCCTCTTCAGCAGGAGGTGGGAGGGACTTCAACCTCACAGCAGAGCCCTGACAGAGCAGTTTTTTTGTATGTGTTCAGTGATTGACGGGTCAGTCTCATTCTGTAATGGTTGTCATTCATTTCAGGGAACCAGGGTTATAGTAATAACCTAACGTTTCTGATGTTTTGTTTTGTCTCTCTATTAACTGTCACATTTGTCATTTATATAAGACTAAACTCTAGGAGCTGTAGCTAAACAACCAGCTAACAAACCCAGACTACACTTCACCATTGTGCACGTTTAAACTTGTAATTCACCACTTACACTAATACAGTACAATTAAGAGCAAGATACAAACTACAATGGCTTCAGTCCTAATAAGAACAAATACAAAACACAGTACGATTTGATATCGGGGTAATCCAAGAGCAGAGAACAGTGCTGATAGTCACATCAGGATTAGACAGGAGTGTAAGTGAAATACAAAATACTACAGATTGGATTAAGTGCAGGATTAAATACAGTAAAACAGGGAGCAGATATGTGCAAGTTAAAGTGCATTAAAGGCAGAGTGCTATATTGCACAGAAAGGAAGAGTTAAGTTTTACAGGTGTTGTCTGAAAAAGTGTGTTTTGATTAGGCACCGAAAGGTGGTCAGGGATTGGACAGTCCTGACATCCGTGGGAAGGTCGTTCCACCACTTTGGGGCGAAGGTGGAGAAGGAGCGGACTCTGGAGGCAGGGGAGCGTAGGATTGTTATAATTGAGCAGTGCATCACCTCTACACCTGCGCACTGCAAACCATTTTGCCGCAGCCCCCTCGTAGCTTTACAGTTCTGTTATTTATTATCTCCTAATGTGCTTGTCTGTGACTCTGGCCCTCATCAATTGCCAGCAGTACATGCATTTTGTAACGGACAGTCTGCAACCTTGTACTTGGCTTGATTCATGCCAAAGCTGCCCGATTCCAGCCTTGCTGAAGCACCCCCAGATCATCACCAATTCTCCACCACATTTCACAGTGGGTGCAAGACACTGTGGCTTGTAGGCCTCTCCAGGTCTCCGTCTAACCATTAGACGACCAGGTGTTGGGCAAAGCTGAAAATTGGACTCATCTGGGGGTGCTTCAGCAAGGCTGGAATCGGGCAGATTTGTCTTTGTGAAGGACGCATGAATCAAGCCAAGTACAAGGTTGTCCTGGAAGAAAATTTGCTTCCTTCTGCTCTGACAATGTTTCCCAACTCTGAGGATTGTTTTTTTCCAGAAGGACAATGCTCCATGCCACACAGCCAGGTCAATCAAGGTGTGGATGGAGGACCACCAGATCAAGACCCTGTCATGGCCAGCCCAATCTCCAGACCTGAACCCCATTGAAAACCTCTGGAATGTGATCAAGAGGAAGATGGATGGTCACTAGCCATCAAACAAAGCTGAGCTGTTTGAATTTTTGTGCCAGGAGTGGCATAAAGTCACCCAACATCAATGTGAAAGACTGGTGGAGAGCATGCCAAGACGCATGAAAGCTGTGCTTGAAAATCAAGGTTATTCCACCAAATACTGATTTCTGAACTCTTCCTAAGTTAAAACATTAGTATTGTGTTGTTTAAAAATGAATCTGAGCTTATTTTCTTTGCATTATTCGAGGTCTGACAACACTGCATCTTTTTTGTTATTTTGACCAGTTGTCATTTTCTGCAAATAAATGCTCTAAATGACAATATTTTTATTTGGAATTTGGGAGAAATGTTGTCAGTAATTTATAGAATAAAACAAAAATGTTCACTTTACCCAAACACATACCTATAAATAGTAAAACCAGAGAAACTGATTATTTTGCAGTGATCTCTTAATTTTTTCCAGAGCTGTATATATATATTCCTGATTGTGGCGCTGCATTTCTGCCATATAAAAATGTGAGAAATGTCATGTGTGTGTCCATCTGTCTGCGGTTATTGGTCTTATACAGTTCTACGTTTATGCAGCATACAGCGCTGTGAACACAGTTTATATTTTCTGCACTCTTAAATTAAGGATAGTTCATACACACACTAGTACAGCCAAGGTGGTCCGTGAGCCCCCTCAACTCACTGATATGTGTTTGTGGGTTGCTTTGAGCTCCCTATGAGAGATCCGGAGACAAATAAGCCCTGTATGAAGCTAATCTGATATGAATCATATGCAATGTACGTATGTTTTCAGTACCAAACAATAATAAGTGTCTTCAAATTCAATTAGATAACTTTGTAACACCAGCCTGTCTGTGCCAATGTTCTCTTTACCGTTAAACCTATAATATGACATCAGGTGTGTTATTCTATTTATTATTTATTAAACTGAATCCTGTTACTTTGATTATTAAGTGGCTTACTTAATATAAAAGTCAAGGAGTTAACAACAAATAAACTATTTGTTTATTTGCAACTGCCCCTGATAATTATTTCTTAATTTTATTTAGAACTTTACAGCAAAACTGCCCTTTTAATAATTCTAAAATAAAACCAAACACAAAGACACTGCTTATTGGAATTAGTCTGTGTAACCTATACTTTACATAACACAAAACGTTTGCAAATAATTATATACTTTTATAATTATACTTTTAAATAAAATCAGTTCAGTCTCTGTAATTTCACTAAGTCCAGATTTAGGCTTCTTCCAGTGTAGAACGCAGTAATTCATAGTCACAACAGTCCACAAGCTCATTGAATGTTTTAAATATAGCAAACTGTCTCTTAACTCCTGGTTTATTTAGTTACCCAACTCATTAAGCTGTGGCTCCTGGACTTCCCTGCCAGCTAACACTATCTCTGGAGCCTTCCTAGCTTCCCTTTGGGGTGCTAGATAAACTTTAGCTGAGTTTAGTTGGTTTCACTTGTCTCTGTGACTGTCTCTTCTGCTCTGCTCTGCTTGTCTGCTGAATCAGGAAGAGTGCACTCACACATAATCGTAAATCTCAAAAAACTACTCACTTCTAAATCTTTTGTAGTCATTTTTATATTACTTTAGTATAAATACATGTTAATTTGGATTCATATGTTGTTTTTTTCTGACTTTATGTGAACGAAAAGACACACATTTGCCCGTTTTCCCATTGGAAATAGTGATATTTTGAAATATCACTGTCCTAGTCACAAAAGCAAAGTTTGTAGGGAATAATAGCCATTTTCTATACTTTTGAGGCATAAGCAATTAGGAAATAACACTTACTACCCAGGAACAAAAATTGTGTTACATAGTGTTAGCAATCGAGTCACGGTACAGCTGCATAAAAGCTACATGTTTTCACCCACTCGGTTGGGTGTTCGGTGAGTGGAGAAAGGGATTGGAGACGGAGGTAATAAATAATTAAATAATAACGTTATTAAAATATAATAATTAAAATATCTGCTCACCGTGTTTTGTGTAGTGTTAGTCTGTTTTGTTTGTCTCTTTTGTTTTGGCGAATGTGCCGTGTTCTGTGTTTTTGTGTTTGATACAACCGTTTATTTTCTGGCTGTCTGTTCATTTATTAAATGCTGAGCGAAACTATTCGCTCAGTTCCACCAAACTCCACCTCTCTCTGTCGTTTATTTCCTGTTTCTGGTCTGACGTCACCCACTGCAGCCGTCTTTGTGACAAGGGTTATGACTCAGGGAGCCACCCCTCGGAAGGAAGACGGTCCCAGAAGACTGGGACATGAAAAGAGAGAGAGAGAGAGAGAGAGAGGTACCCAGCGTCTGAGACTTCTGTAAAGGGGCGCTCGTTAGACCCCCAATTGGCCGAGACTTCATGCTGTTTGGGACCTGAAATAAGAACGAGGCATAGAGTTTAGTATGGGACTCGAGCACGGAGTAGCCATGTCCCAAATTGAGTGTAGAAGAGAGCCTCGAGTGAGGCAAGATAAGTGCAGGAGCTGCGAAAGGACAGAGTGTGGCCAGGGGTCCGCTCTGACTCACATGGTGAGAACCCCTCTGAAGGTAAAGAGAGGCTGATGCCTAGCCCTGAGGTCGGGGAAGTGAGACTCACTTGACACCCAAAGGATGGACCCCTGGCTCCTCACGAAATCTCCCATATGGACAGAAGACAGCACATGCCAATGCATAACACAAACAAAAGACCAGGAGGACAAACGGAACAAGCAAGAGGATGGCTAGTAATTTAGTAGGATGTGACTATGTGTATACCTGCTGCTCAGTGGAGAGGAAAAAACCCCTTGATGCTAATTAGGAGAAAAGCTGTAGTGGCCCCGGCAGACAGGAAGCCCCCACTCCGGGCATGCTAGCAATTTTAGAGGAAGCAGCAACTACATCAGAGAAGGATGAATGAATGTAGGAATCCGCTGCAGAGGAGGACCAGCTCCCCCACACTCGTGATCAGGCTGGGCGGGGGGGAATGCGGGGGGTGAGTCGAGGAGGGAGGCCCGCTCAGAGGCGAGGGTGGAGAGGAGGGAGGCCTGCTTGGAAGCAAGAGTGGAGTTGAGGAGGGAGGCCTGCTCTGGAGGCGAGGGTGTAGAGGAGGGAGGTCTGAACTGAAGAGGCGAGGGTGGAGTCGAGGAGGGAGGCCTGCTCTGGAGGCGAGGGTGGAGAGGGAATTGTACTTTATTCACAGGGTTATTGCATTTATTTAGGGTTAGAGTTAGGGTTAAGGCTGAAGAAGAAGAAGGAAGCGATAAGTAGGACAGAATGCCGGCTAGAAAGGACCGGACCTAGGATAGAAGCGTGGGTGTCTCAGAACGGCACTGAATTTGAATCAGCTGCTCCGAGTTTCAGCTTGCTTGTTATCAGGAAAACACACGCGGCTGCTTAAAGCAATTAAAAATGTAATTTCTCCTTACTGCTTCTAAACTGCTCTGCACTTTTCCACGTCTGTACTTCTCCCAGGCTGTCGCTTTCACTCGCTGTCGCTGGAACGACTGCCTCGTTTATAGCTGCGTTGTTCTGCTGTGCTGTTGGCTCCTCCCCTCCCCGTGTCTCAGAACGGTGCTGAATTTGAATCAGCTGCTCCGAGTTTCAGCTTGTTTGTTATCAGGAAAACACACGCGGCTGTTTGACTTTGAGCTGCAGTGTTTCCCCAATGTCCTGCGTTTTCTGATTAAAGCAATTAAAGATGTAATTTATCCTTACTGCTTCTAAACTGCTCTGCACTTTTCCACGCCTGTACTCAGGGATGCCGCTAGGTCTATTTTAGAGGGGCTTTAGCGCCCCCCACCCCCCACATAAATCAATATATCAGTCAATATATTTTCTCTGTGATTTCTGTTTTTTCGTCAACCGCTCCATCGCATCTTAAACTTCTTAACGGGCGGGCACTAGGACCTGGGGGAGGCTGCTGCTGCAGAGGCTGCTGCACGCGCTAGTTACTGTTAGGCCTGCTTGTAGCTAACATTTTGGTTAACGTTAGCTACTTCTGTGGCTTGAGACTGCTAGCTAACAGTAAACGGACAGGAAGAGGCTCTGACAGGACGGATTCATGCAGATAGGCTACGATGAGAATTTGTGGTAAGTTAGAACAGAGAGAGAGAGAGTATTCACTACTATAGACTTCGGTCATAATCAAACCTTTTTAACCAATACGTTTTTATGTGAGGCTGCCTGTAAGTTACAGTGCAACAGACGTTGCGAGCTAGCTAACGGTAACGTTAACGGTGTCTTTTAAGTTAAACATAAGTTATGTGGCGATGATATCTAATTAACATTGTATTTAATGTAGTTTTGCTATCTGTGCCAGGCTATAAATGAGACAGATGACGTAACATCATGCACATATCTTTTTATACTCAATTGCTTTCATTCAGTAGGCCATTGCAAAACAATTATCAGTAGATCATGTGTAGAAAAGGTGACATAGTATTGATCACAATGTCATTGTATTATCCTCAATTTCTCAACTGTAGGCTAGCTAACGACTAACGTTAGATGGATATACAGAAATTCTTCAAGAGAGGCAGTGCCAGCAGCTCTGCCGAAGGCCAATACGGTGAGAACTGAAGATTTTACCAGTTCAAACAAACAAATTAAAACTTAAACTGATTAATCACCTATTAAGCCTTGAGTTATTGTAAATATGAGTTTAATAACAATACATGTCAAAACACAGCAGGCAAGAATACGTGAAAGAAGCTGGAGGCTGACAGGGCTGAGGGAGCATGGCTGATGAAGGTTAGTGATAAAAAAAGCGAGTAGATGTTTAAGCTTTCAGTTAAATTTGTACAGTATATGACAGCATATGTCTTACTTTTGTTAGGCATAAATAAATGATGTTCATGATATCTTAAAGGGTCATGCAGAAAGAGAGGCTACTGTGTAAGGCAGAGATCAACATGCGAGCTGTATAAGTGAGAGAGAGAGCAAGCATGCCCAGAGAAAGAGGGACAAGAAACAAATCCAGAGCAAGAGGAACAGCGAACAGATCCAGAGAGGGAGGGACAACAAACAGATCCAGAGAGGGAGGGACAACAAACAAATCCAGAGAGAGAGGGACAACAAACAGATCCAGAGAAAGAAAGTAATCAAGCCGCTGCAGCAACTCCTTCCAGAAATGAGAGCGATTTAGGTGACAAAGACACTGGGCCCAGACAAGTGAAACTGAATAGCTACCCACACGAAAGTTTTGGTACACAGAAAAGGGCATTTCAGCACTGCTGGTTTGAGAAATACAACTGGGTAGAGTATTCTGTCCACAAAAACGCAGCTTTCTGCTTTCCATGTAGAGTTTTTGGCAAAAACATTAAATTTGATTCTTTTGTCAGTAATGGCTGCAAAAATTTGAAAAAAGCTTTGTTTATCTTCGGTAAACATGTGATGGCACAAACACACAGAGACAGTGTTGTGGCATGGCAAAGCTACTAGGCAACTAGCAATCATGGGAACATTGCTCAGATTTTAACATCTGCCCATGCTAGTGATATTGCAGAGAGAAGGGTGTATCAGGAGAATTGTTGCGGTCACCTCAATGTTAGGAAGACAGGGACTCTCTTTCCATGCCAGTGATGAATCTAGTGAAAGCACAAATAGAGGGTACTTCCTAAAATGTGTGGAGCTTTTGAAGGAGTTTGACCCTTTCCTGCAAAGGTACAATCCATCAAATGCGACGTATCTCTCTCTCCAGAATCTCAGAATGGCATGATCGAATGCTGTGCTCAAGAGATTACGGACACCATAGTCTCTGAGATGTCAAAGTCTGGAATGTATGCCAGTATGGCGGATGAGGCCAGGGATGGGCAGTCTCAACAGTTGGCTCTGTGTGTTAGGTATGTGACAGAGGGGACAGTTAAGGAGCGTTTACTAGCACTAGCAGAAATCAAGTCATTTGATACCCAATCGATAGCAAATGAGTTGCAACAGCAGCTCCAAATGAGAGGGGTAGCAGGCCTAAAGTGCGTTGCACGGACCTATGATAGTGCAGCTGTCATGAGTGGGTCCAAAGGAGGTGTGCAAGCACATGTCAGAGTGCTGCATCTGGAGGCAATTTATGTACATTGCTATGCTCATGAGCTTAATTTGGTGTTGTGTCATACTTGCAGGGCTATTCCAGAGGCTGCTGAGTTTTTCAGTTTCTTGGAGAATGTGTATTCGTTTTTCAGTACATCCCTAGTTGATCACCACAAGTTCAAAGAAGCTCAGTCCAAACTTGGACTAGCATCAGCTGAACTTGTACAGCTCTCAAACACTCGCTGGGCCTGCCAGCTGCGGTCCATAAATGCAGTCCTGGACACTTTAACTGCTATTTTTGTCTATCTGCATTTGATCCCCCATGGCTGTTGGTCTGAGAGCAAAGCTCCATAAGTTCTCCACTGTGTTTTGCTACTGATGTTTCAGTCCCTTCTTTCTATAACTGAGGGATTACACAAGTTCCTCCAGAAAGAGACTGTATGACAGAACCAAAGCACTCTGTGAAATTAACAATATTCCAGAGGCAGATGCAGCAAGAAAGCGCAAACAAAGGAAAATGGGAGATTTTGTGGTGGAGACCTCCTTGGGTTTAGGCACAGAATTGTCATGTTCCCAAACAATGAAAACAGAGTTGTTGCTTCCCTGCTTGGACAGAATGGTTTGTGAGCTTGACCAGCGGTTCTTGACTGTAGATGCAGGTCTGCTCAAAGACATACAGGCATGCAGCCCCAACTCAAAAAACTTCCTAGATACATCATGCTTAACTGAGTTTGCCAAGCACTACGGTATTGATGTTAAAACAGAAGAGATGTTGGTGCCCAGAAACTTTCTTGCCTGGAAAAGAGAGGCTGGATGTCCTCCCAAAGATATGCTTGCTGTGCATAACCTCCTGGATGATGATATGTTTCCTCCTCTGAAGGAAATCATTCAGGTTGCCCTCACAATTCCTGTGAGCAGCTGCTCCTGTGAAAGGTCCTGTAGCACTGCACCGGCGGCACTCCTTGTTGCGTAAGACAATGGGTCAGAAAAGGCTTGCAAGTCTTGCAGCCATGTCCATTGAGGGTGAAGTGCTTGGGCCACTAAGCCACAATAGTGTCATTGACCGCTTTGCCACCTTTAAAAATAGGAGGCACACTTTGATGCGTCCACCCACAAAATAAGCATCAAGAGAGAGAAGCAGGAGGAGCAGTTCTCTAATATAGGTTGTAATATTTGTTTGGAATCTTATTTTTTTTATCAGATTTTATTCCTAATTATTTTTCAGTTTTTTTATTTTATTTAGCTCATTAGTTGAATTTAGTTTTTCCCCATTGTGGATGATACTGTTTAAGATGTTCCATGTGTCTGAATTATTGGGTTAATTTTGAGCAACAATTAACAAAAGGGTGAAACTTAAATAAAGATTTTTTTCTAATGGTATAATATGACCTGCATGTCTTCTCATTTCTCTCTCTCTCTCTCTCTCTCTCTCTCTCGTGGAGGATTGTGGGAAGGGCTTGCAGAGGTGTAACGCCGGTGCGGTATGACCGGCAAATTTAAAACTTTATTTATTTATTTTGTTTGTTTTGATAGTTACTTAGTTGTTCTTCTTGGGGTATGTAATTGTTAGTTCGTAGGTTAGTGGTGTGTGTTTGGGGATCCCGTAATGGGGTCTCATTCAGGAGGGCCGGGGGCTCTCACCCGCCGACACGAGGTCCGTTGCCTGCTTGACCCTGGGGTTTCGGTGGAGGAGTGTCTGCTGGCAGTAGGAGAAGTGGGGGATTTGAAAATATTAGGTCAGCGTCAAGAATGAATAAAGCGCTGGTAATATTTTTAGTGGAAGTGTTGCTGGTAAGCAAGCTGGTAGAGGAAGACTTTACAGTAAAAAGTAAATTTGTTCAGGTTTCCCCTCTAGTAACCCCGGTAATGAAAGTTGTTTTTTCTAATGTGCCCCCATTTTTAAAAAATGAGCCATTAGAAAAGAATTTAGCGCGTTATGGTAAACTTGTGTCCCCAATTAAGGAAATCCCACTGGGTTGTAAAAATAACAGTGTTAGGCACGTCATGTCATTTAGAAGGCAGGCGTTTGTGTTATTAAAAGATCCAAATCAAGTAATAAATGTAGCCTGGAATTTTAATGTAGAAGGAATGAATTGTGTGGTGTTCGTCAGTTCTGAGATGATGAGGTGTTTTTACTACGGAGAACAGGGACACCAGAGGAAAGCCTGCCCGAGAATGGAGGCTAGAGCGGAGACAGGGCAGGATCAGGGCGATGCTGGCGGGGAGGAAGTTGGGGGTGAGCGGGAGGAAGAGTCGGCTCCCCCAGCGCAGCCGCAGAGTGAGCCTGTGCTGACTGAGGAGGAGGCGATCCAGTTGCCGAAGGAAACCAGAGCAGAACCACCAACACCAAGGCCTCGCACAAAGAGACCCAGCCGTAGTCTGTCACTGACGGGTTCAGAGGATAACACAGCTACTACTGAGAATGGTGAAGAACCATTCAAGGTAGTTGTTAAAAAGAAAAGATTTCAACAGAAGGCTGCAGAGCTGCTGGATGGCAGAGCGCAGCCAGTACAGAACTCTGAACCAGTGCAGACAGGGAGACTGAGAGCTCCAGACGGGGCGTCAGTCCCTCCCAATGTGGAGGAAGAAAACACAGTGGACGGTGAGCCGTGGGCGGTACAAGACTCTCAGCTGGCTGAATCTCAGCCGCCTGAAATAGTGACAGATGTGGCAGAGACCGGTGTCGAGGAGTCGGAGGGAGCTGCAGAGGAGCGGATTCTCGGGGGCGAGCGAGAGGACAGCGCGGAAGAGATGGAGGGGGAGCACTCTGACTCCTCGTTTATCTCAGACATCCCTGATAGCCAACCCGTCAGTAAGAAAAAATTATACACGCTTGAGCAGGTAAATGATTTTATGACAGAAACAAGGGAAAAGGGGAGTAGAAATAGAGAGTTTTTTGCCTGATTTAAGGTTATTTCTCCACTCCTCTCATGTTATCACAAGGAAAGCAACAATAGAAGAATTTGATCAGCCAAAACGTTATAGATTAAAAAAAATTGTTCAGAAAATTAAGAAGGATTTTGATAGTGGTTCAAAATCTCTTGTTTGAAAATGGCTGTGTTTTATGAAACTTCTTTTATTACTTGTTTTAGTCTGTTAGTTTTTTTAGCCATGATGGAAAAGTGCGTTTTTGTTTCTTTTAATCTAAACGGCTGTAGACAGTCTTTTAAGAGGACACAGCTAGTAGAGTTTTTAGAGCAGAAGCAGGCGGGGGTGGTGTTTCTGCAGGAAACGCACTCTGATCAGGAGAATGAGGAGGCGTGGCGAGCGGAGTGGAAGGGGCTGTGTGTGATGAGTCACGCCGTTAGTACTAGTGCAGGAGTAGTCGTGCGTTTTAAACCCAGCCTAGGCGCAGTTTTATTAGATATGAAAGAAATTGAGAAAGGGAGGATTTTAAAAGTAAGAGCTAGGCTGGGTAGTACAGTATATGTTTTTATTAATATTTATGCCCCCAATAGAGGGGGGGAACGAATTTTTTTTTTTTATAAATTAAAGCAAGCTCTTTTTAATATTAATAAGAACAATGTGGTGGTACTAGAAGATTTTAATTGTACTGTTAATTTTAATATTGATAGAAATAATGATGAACCACACCCTCAGTCCTCCAGAGAGTTGCCTGCAATGTTAGAGTCCCGTGACCTGGTTGACATATGGAGATGCCTGCACCCCAGTTCAAGACAGTACACCTGGTCTCAATATCACACAAACTGTGTATATAGAGCGAGATTAGACCGGTTTTATACTTCTAAAAATGATTTAAATAAATTAATCAAAGCAAGAATCATCCCCAGTACTCTCTCTGACCACCACTGTCTATTAATTACAGTAATAATTTAATCAGAACCCCACAGAACATCTTACTGGCATTTCAATGTAAATTTACTACAAGATGTAAAATTCAAGCAACAATTCAAACTTTTTTGGATAATTTGGAAAAAAGAAAAAGCACAATATAAAGATTTAAGACAGTGGTGGGACATTGGCAAAATACAAATAAAATGTTTTTGTCAACAATATACTATAAATGCAACCAGGTCACTGAACACAGCCGTGAGAGAACTGGAGTCAAAAATCCTCCTCCTAGAGAAAAGTTTAAATTCAGAATTTAAAGAACAGACCCCAGAGAACCTAAAAGAGCAGAAACTCGCGCTGGGGAGCTTGCTGAAGAAAATGGTGAAGGGGGCGATTGTATGTTCCATATTCATGGAGTTGAGAGACATGGATGCCCCCACCAGTTACTTCTTCAACCTGGAAAGGAAGAGAGCGGACAGTAGACAGCTGTGCTGTATCAGGACTCCTGGTGGGAAAGAACTGCACACCCAGGAGGAAATCATCAGAGAGGCGGTGTGTTTTTACAAGGAACTTTATAATAAAGAACTGTGCTACCTAGAGGACACTGAACGGCTGCTCCAGGGGTTACCCAGCCTCAGTAAGGAAGAGCAGATTCAGCTGGACGTTGACCCAACAGGAGATGACCGCTGCTGTTAAGCAGCTCTCCAGTGAAAAAGTTCCCGGGATCGATGGACTGCCAGCAGAATTTTATAACATTTTCTGGGATATAATGGGGAAGGATTTGCTTCAGGTTCTGAGAAAGAGCCTCAGCCACAAGGAACTGCCTCTTAGCTGCCATAGGGCAGTGGTTACACTGCTGCCCAAGAAGGGAGACCTTTGCCAGCTTAAGAATTGGAGACCTGAGTTACTTTTATGTTCTGATTTTTATCAAAAACAATCGCTAATAGATTAAAAACAGTTATTGGAACTGTGGTACATATGGACCAAACATATTGTATACCAGGTCACTCTATTTTTGATAACTTGTTTTTTATTCAAGATTTTTTAACTGTAAATGATATTTGTGATTTTGATGTAGGAATGGTCTCCCTGGATCAAGAGAAAGCTTTCGATAGAGTTGACCACACCTACCTCTTTAAAACACTGGAGGCCTTCGGGTTCAGCCCTGGTTTTATCTCTTATATTTGGCATTTATATTCCAACATGTTTAGTATTTTAAAGATCAACAATGGGCTGAGTCAGCCCTTCCCAGTGTGCAGGGGTAATAAGCAGGGCTGCGCCCTGTCTGGTATGCTGTATTCACTGGTTATAGAGCCCCTGCTGTACCTGCTGAGGGTAGGGTTAGCTGGATGGACAGTGCCCTCCTCGCCCTCCACACCCTCCTCTGCCACAGTGAAGGTGTCTGCCTACGTAGACGATGTGACTGTGTTTGTGAGTGGGGATGCAGATATCCAAGCAATGCAGCAGACTCTAAATGAGTTCCAGAGAGCATCTTCTGCCAGAGTAAACTGGGCAAAATGTGACACCTTCCTGTCGGGCAGCTGGGATGAGGGCACCCCTCCTGTCCTGCTTGAGGGGCTGGAATGGAACAGAACAGGCATTAAAGTTCTGGGGGTGCACCTCGGAACAGAGAACTACATGAAAAAGAACTGTGAGGGTCTGTTGGACAAGGTGAGGGGGCGGCTGCAGAGATGGAAGGGACTGCTGGCCCAACTGTCCTTAAGAACATA
Source organism: Polyodon spathula (assembly GCF_017654505.1). Lineage (NCBI taxonomy): Eukaryota > Metazoa > Chordata > Actinopteri > Acipenseriformes > Polyodontidae > Polyodon > Polyodon spathula. Next base: position 22,851,690 of record NC_054543.1, read on the forward strand.
AGAACATAAGAAAGTTTACAAACGAGAGGAGGCCATTCGGCCCATCTTGCTCGTTTGGTTGATAGAAGCTTATTGATCCCAAAATCTCATCAAGCAGCATCTTGAAGGATCCCAGGGTGTCAGCCTCAACAACATTACTGGGAAGTTGATTCCAGACCCTCACAATTCTCTGTGTAAAAAAGTGCCTCCTATTTTCTGTTCTGAATACCCCTTTGTCTAATCTCCATTTGTGACCCCTGGTCCTTGTTTCTTTTTTCAGGCTGAAAAAGTCCCTTGGGTCGACACTGTCAATACCTTTTAGAATTTTGAATGCTTGATTAGGGCGCCACGTAGTCTTCTTTGTTCAAGACTGAACAGATTCAGTTCTTTTAGCCTGTCTGCATATGACATGCCTTTTAAGCCCGGAATAATTCTGGTCGCTCTTCTTTGCACTCTTTCCAGAGCAGCAATATCTTTTTTATAGTGAGGTGACCAGAACTGCACACAATATTCAAAATGAGGTCTTACTAGTGCATTGTACAGTTTTAACATTACTTCCCTTGATTTAAATTCAGCACTTTTCACAATGTATCCGAGCATCTTGTTAGCCTTTTTTATAGCTTCCCCACATTGTCTAGATGAAGACATTTCTGAGTCAACAAAAACTCCTAGGTCTTTTTCATAGATTCCTTCTCCAATTTCAGTATCTCCCATATGATATTTATAATGTACATTTTTATTTCCTGCGTGCAGTACCTTACACTTTTCTCTATTAAATGTCATTTGCCATGTTTCTGCCCAGTTCTGAATCTTGTCTAGATCATCTTGAATGACCTTTGCTGCTGCAACAGTGTTTGCCACTCCTCCTACTTTTGTGTCGTCTGCAAATTTAACAAGTGTGCTTACTATACCGGAATCTAAATCATTAATGTAGATTAGGAATAGCAGAGGACCTAATATTGATCCCTGTGGTACACCACTGGTTACCACACTCCATTCTGAGGTTTTTCCTCTAATCAGTACTTTCTGTTTTCTACATGTTAACCACTCCCTAATCCATGTACATGTGTTTCCTTGAATCCCAACTGCGTTCAGTTTGAGAATTAATCTTTTGTGTGGAACTTTGTCAAAAGCTTTGTGGAAATCTAAATAAACCATGTCATATGCTTTGCAATTATCCATTATCGATGTTGCATCCTCAAAAAAATCAAGCAAGTTAGTTAGACATGATCTCCCTTTCCTAAAACCATGTTGACTGTCTCCCAGGACACTGTTACCATATAGGTAATTTTCCATTTTGGATCTTATTATAGTTTCCATAAGTTTGCATATAATAGAAGTCAGGCTTACTGGTCTGTAGTTACCTGGTTCAGTTTTGTTTCCCTTTTTGTAGATCGGTATTACGTTTGCAATTTTCCAGTCTGTCGGTACCACCCCTGTGTCAAGAGACTGCTGCATGATCTTGGTTATCGGTTTGTAAATTACTTCTTCTTTTAATTAAAACACATTTAAATTAAGACAAAACCAGAAACTTGTATTGTGAAACCACATCTGCAGTGTAATATAGTCCCAAATTTAATTAATTTTTTGTTTATTAAAAATAAATTGTGCACGTTAGTTTATTGTGAATTTCTGCACTGAAAGTGCCATCTCACTAGAAACTGGAGAGCTGAACACAAGATGTGATGACAGGCGGAGTTTCAAATGATACTAAGGAAGTAGGAGAGCAGCTACAATGGAGACTGAAGTCAGATCTTGAGGTGAGTTTGTAAGGTCGTTATATGTGAGGTTCACATATTCTAGTACTGTTTTCAGGCTTTTGGATCGCAAAATATGTTTGTTAGTTGTCGGACAGCCTCCATATGAATATCCTTTTTTTAAGTACATTAACCAGCCCATGCTGTAGTTTTTTTTTTGGGGGGGGGGGGGTTTCAGTCTTTGTTTTCTTCTATTTCATTTAGCTGTTCCTCATCTACTGTTGTGCCTGTTCTTGCTGTTGCACTTATTTATTTATTTTCAGATGGACTGCTGTCTTCACTCAGAAAGTCGGTGTTGTACCAATTATGTGGATTTTCATCCTCAAATATATTAAAGGAAATAAGTGAAATGCCACTCATTTTTGGCAGTGATTTATAACTAATAACAAATAAAATGGCAGTTTGTCATGGAATTTAGAATGTAGAGGTGCGTAGTGATTTATTTAGTGTGATGTGGCTCATCAGTATGCAAGCAGTGGTATACGCTATATGTACACGCATGGTCATGTGATGCTGTTTAACCAAGCAGAGGTGTTTATTTATATAAAAACAATTTCTGATAGTATAATGTTTTTAGAATAGCGTGTTTCTTAAAGGTTAATTTAACAACAAAAACAGGAACCTACTACGTTTTCTTTATATATATATATCTCAAACTTTGCCCCAAATTTCTTAAAAAAAAAAAAAAAAAAAAAAAAAAAAAAACTATAATCACCCACTGTACAGCACGAAAGCTAAAGCAAGTTGTGCTTACAATTGAAAAAAAAGTTGGAAATACTTTCACTTCTGGATAAAATAGCACAATATTTTGGAATTTTAAAGAAAACTGACTGATATTAAAAAGTCTGTTGTCTTTGATAGTAGAGATGGGACTTTTTGCTCGAGAGAAGTACTTGAGAATTACAATTTCCGAGTACTCGAATCAAACATCACTCTCCTCTACATACTGTACTAGTGTACATAAATCTCCCAAAAATTGCCACAAGTCCTATTTGAAATGCCAAATTAACACACAATCAAGTAATGTATTAAGTAATTAATAAAATGTTTGCTGCCTTGTGTAATTAATTGTATATGGTCAAGTATTCCCAAATCATGTATAGTATTCAAATTCATGTATCCACACAACTTTACATTAAATTGTAAAAAGAGATGCCTGGCCTACTTGTTTGCACTGTGTCACGGGGTCCTTTACTGTGGTGCAGTAGTTCCAACATACAAAAAAACTGTACCAAACAAACAGCTGTTCGGTCCAAAAAGCTTACAGAACTACTTCAAGTGATAAAAGCCTTCAACCTAAGTAAAGATTGGGGAATGGGGTTCATGAGTCTGTGGTAATTGCAGCTTATTCTCCCTTTGAAAGCTTTGTATGAACAGCTGTAGCACGATTCTAAGTTTTTCCAGCCTCGCTGTTATTGTTTTATGGGTCGGCATAGTATTGGGATCATCTTCCACTGATTTAAAAAATGCTGCATTCACGATTCACACGCACTGTCCTCATAGGGGATACCGTGATCACGCCCTGTTCAGCGAAATCTATAGCGAATGTTATGGGTGTTTGCTTTTTATTGTCATCAGTAACTCCATCAACAATTCTGCATATTTTCATTTCAAACTGTGAACACTGAACTTGTGTTTTTGTGGTACGGCAATTTTGTTTGGCAATTTACATACCATGGTTTTCTCGTCTGTTCCTCAAAATACTTGCAAACGTGGCTTCCTTTGTTTAGAGATACCACTTCAAATATAGAACCAACTCAGAAAAAAATGTTTATTAACCCTTTGCGGTCCTATGCCGGACTAGGTCTGACATTACAATTTTCCCTTTCCAGTCTGATGTTGGACCCTGTCTGACATTAAAAATGACGTAAAGCACGGGTCTCTAGTTGTTTTTTCTCCTGAAAAAGTAGAGAAAACCTTTCAATGGCCGAGTGATACCGATAGGCGCCGAATGAAACCGAAAAAAGTGCGTATCTCATAGCCCCATCCACTACAGCGATAACACAGACATAACAAAAGAGGTAGCTGCTTATGCAGCCAGTGCTTAAAGAATATCACAGACATTTGCAGAGTTTTTTGGAATGCATTATTGATAACTTTGGTGATTAAACAAGTGATCAGGAGATGATTTATCAGTATGCATGTCTGTAAAGAGGTATGTGAAAAATACAGCGAACAAGGGGTGGGGCTTGGCTGTAGATGCAGTACTGAGTGTCCTTTTGCCATTCAATGCCCTTTATACCGGTTTTAAAAAAAAAAAAAAAAAAAAAAAAAAAAAAAAAAAAAAAAGAATAAAATGTACACAGCGCGTGTAAAATAAACTGCGCCTGAAAATAAATTGGACCCGACGCACCTGGCAAGCACTGAATAAATGCACAGGGTTAAACGTTATTTAACCTCGCCATGGAATTGATACCATACCATGTCTACTACAGGCATAAACACACACAGTGCACCAATGAAGCGCCAGATCGACAGAGAATAAAACCCGCCCCGGTGTCAATCTTTCTGTTGCACCAATTAAAAAAGCTACTTGAAGGCAATTGCCAAACCTTTTTGCGACGGACTACTGATGATAAATGACTAAAATCAATGCATAAAATATGCGCTTGGTGACATGTCACGTGACCGGTTATACGTCTAGCATATTATTATACGTTTTACCACTTCTTTAGAGTTTATACGTGTAACGCCCCTCCCACCCCTGTTAAGAGTCTGAAGTACACAACTCCTAACCCACTGTAAGTGACGAGGCCTGGGTTCCCAATGCTTATTTAAATTATAATTTGTCTGTTAGAGATATAGTCGTACTGTTTCTTAATGCACATCTAAATACACATGTACCCCTTAATAGGAATTATTATCAATAATAACACACACACAATCAATAGAAAAAGGCTATGTCTTAAAACAAATAACATATTACCAATATTAGAAATAATATATTTACTCAAATAATATGCGTTGCTATACAAAATAATTAAACACTTACACTACAGTGGGCCCACACACACATGCACACACGTGTACTGAATACGTGCACTAATATAACAGAAATATCACGTTGCAGGCCTGAACCGTCGCTCGGGTACGTAGTGGCAATAATAAAAAAAAAAAAAAAAAAAAATGCCCCTTCACTTATTTATATCAAATAAGCAACAAAATTATACTTAAAACAAAAAAAAAAAACGGTGTTTTGAATGTAAGCAGTACTCACGACCAGCAACACAGTTCAGTTTCTTTCTTACAAGGTAAGTTCGTAGAAGGACATAACAAACACAACGACAGCTGAAAAATAGTCTTTTCCAACGTGGCCAGACGTACTCGGGGCTTTCTCCTGGTCACCCCGAGTGCTATCTGGGTCTCGGCAGCAGTTCCAGACGCCAGCAGAAAAGTAAATTAATAATAAACAAAAAGACTATACCATAAAATGACGACTGTCTACAGCAAACATTTGGTTTACTGAAATATATTAGCCTCTTATACTCTGCTAATAAAGTACAAAATATATCGTTCAGATAATATTTATTTTACTATAAAACTTTTCTTTCACTCCCTCACATTGCCTCTGTTCCTTCGCACTCTCTCGAACCTCCTTTGTCTCTCGCACAAACCCAATCAAATTGGTAAGTCCCACCCCCAAATTCCACTACCTGTTGGCTAATTGGTTCAGAGGGGAAACCTGTCCAATAGAATTGTGCTTAGGTGTAGCAAGCTAGTAAATGTGATTCTGGTGCATTCTAACTATGTTACAAGAAATATAACATTTTTATTTAAAGGAATAGCGCAAATTTGCAGCCGGGCTACATACAAGGGATGGGAATTTTAAACGTATTTGTATGCTGATAACATTTGACTGAGAAACCAGGATACTTATAACAGGGTGCAATCCCCTGTATAAAATGTATTATTTGTTTTTGTTATTCCAGTTTGTCAGGAATAGGGAAAAATGCTGTCCCTGCCAAATACACGTGCAGACTGGCTAATTAATAATCAATTAAGCCCAGCCACAGTCTCTCCACTTGTGGGAGACATAACCAGAGCAAGGAGTAGAGCACAACCACCAAACCCAGGACTACAATTCTGTTACTTCTCGAACTAAAAGCAGATAACTACCTCCAGAACAACCAGAGATGATTACCTGCCAGCCCAGCATCTTCAGCTGAACAAGAATAACAATTGTTTATAGCCTTGCTCTGTCTGCTATTTGTGCAGCCATTAAAAGGTAGCCCCACAATGCTGCCTGTTCACAATACTTCAGAGGGCTTTTAATGCAACAAACCTCAATGTAAAAATATATTTTAAAAGCCTTTAGAATTTGTTCACTGTGTGTTCTGACACCCACACAATAATAAAACAATGAAACAAAATGGGTTTGGTTCCAAATTTCAATTTATTGAGACTTGGTTTAACTTGAAGTCATGAAATTCAGACAATAACTAAAGTTTATTCATCATTCAAACATCTTCATGATTTAGCCATTTACACCTGTTACTCAAGCAATCCAGCATTTGTACATTTTTTTTTTTTTAAAACATGCAAACCACCCTCAAACTGTTTAAAAAAAGAATCACAGCTTCGTGCAGTTTAAAACTGCATCTCCATTAACAAAATGGCACAAAGAACAGTTCACGATTACATGTTTAACAAGATTGCCATAGAAAAATCATATATTACAATGGGCAATATATTTCAAGACCAAAAAAAGAAAACACTAACATATTTCAAGCTCTCAAGATATTTCATAACTTGTGTGACCATGTAAAAGTTTTTATTTATTATTATTATTATTATTATGGTTGTCACAAACTCTGATGAAGAAAAGGTGATGGGGAGGGGAGTAATGCATTAAAATATTGTAAAATTAAACTTAAGGCTTCCTTTTTAAAATTGTTTAATTTATGTCACACAGAACCAATAAATGTCAGTCACACGTTCCACATTCTTTATCTACGGCTTTAAGGCTGTTGCCCACTGGATCCATTCCGTCATTTATCATCTGTCATCCCAAAAAGTCGTGCATCAATCCAATGCACACTAGATGCATGAATATCATACTTCAGATCACTGATGTGTACGGGTGGCTTTGTAGTAAATATACCTAGTTTCAGTATTTTAATAAAAAAATTAATACGATTATGTTGTTAATTGTTACATAACTTTAAACACAAAAAAAAATAAATTTAGTGCACTAAGATGGAAGTTAAAACATTTCCTAATTACATTTCTATTAGATCTATAATAATGTATTGTAATACATTACAAATAATTATATTACACAACTGCATACAGTTGTCATAGCATCAGAAACCATGAGACCAATATTTTATTTCAAACACTCGCTCCTGTATAAATCAAAAAATTGGGAAGCTAGCAGTGAGCTACCGAAAATACTTATTCTGTGTATGGAGCTAGAAATTATCAATTTCATACCCTGCCACTCTCTTCTATGTGTTAAAAAAAATATGGTTGTTATAACCTATACTGCACAAAATCCACTTGTTTATATATGCTACTAGTTCACAATTTCTTGTTTTATAATACATATCATTCATGCCCAAGTCCACGGCAATGTCTTTCCATACGTTTTCTTTGTAATCTTTGTTGTATTTAATCGAAGTAATTCTTGTTTAGCGAAACACAATCAGTTTTTTCATTTTGTTAGGGAACTGTAAGAATCCATCCCTCTTCAGTTGTTTTTCATTGGTCAATATAAATTTTTAATGCACATCAAATCTAACTTGTTTTGATTCCAAAACTGATGCATCACCATCATACAATTACAGACTCAGTGTGCATGGTGCAATAGGGAATGCACATGATCGATTTTTTCTTCTTAGGACACATGTTAAAATCAGATGCATGATCAGATCCAGTGTACAATGGCCTTTAGAATTGTACAGCTTACTGTTTGTATTTTACTACAACAATTGTGCTACAATATGGGAAAGCATGCTTTAAAAACTATTGGTACTAAGTTATCAAAGTTTATTTACACGTGTAGCATTCAACCCCGATTACCTATTACATGTTTGTGCAAGAAATTATGTATATGCCATATTTATATTACAGCATCAAAGAAAGGGGATTTACTAGAAGAAAGAGGCTGCAAAAGAAACAAGCTTGGTGATAAAGAATATATGTAAATATAGCTAGGGTAAAAGCTTAATTTAAAAATATATTTATATATATATTGCTGCATGTATGCAACAGAACAATAGTAAACTGAAATTCCAAAAGTTCCAAAAAATAATTGCAGTTTGATATACAAGCTTTTGGACTTCTGGCCCCTGCAAACTAAACAGGATTTACAATAACTTAGCAGACTGTTTCCAATCAAGCACTTCACATAACAAGCAAGATTTAGACGTCACCAGTTCTATATGCTAGTGAATCTGTAAACAATTTTTTACGGTTTTTATACACTAGAAATTCATAAGATGCGGTGAAAGGCCATTTAGAGCCAGAAGAATAATACATTTCAGCAGGAATTGGTCCACAGGTTAAAAATCGAAATTTAAAATGAATTTAAAACACTACCTTTTGCAAAACACCCTTTACAGTGATGACATACATATTGTATATTTTGAAAATCCCTTTACAATGTGCATCTTTGTTGCCAGCAATGTAGAATGATAAACTAAAGATTGTCCAATTTAGGTTGCGGTTTCTGCTCTACTGCATCGTAGCGTGAAAATTCAGAGAAGAATTTCAAAAAGTCCTTTGTCAACTATTTTTTTTTTCTTTCTTACACATGAAAACAATGTACTCTCCGAGAGAAAAGCAAAAAAAAATAAAAAATCCCACCCCGCCCCCTTTAAAAAAAACAAAATCTAGAGACATTTCTTTTCTCCACCAAAAGCTAGTTTTCAGATTTAAAATAAATATTCTACTTTCCAGGTGTAAACATGCTCGTCTCTTTACATTCTCAAATTAAAGGTTGAACCTTATTTAACTGATTTTTTTTAACAAGTATATTTATGGAGAGTTCCAGCTCACTGTGTCTGATAACCTGCCATCCCAAAGCCCGCTTGGTTTGGCATTACAGCAGGAGCCCCCTGTCCTTGCGCCGGCTGAGCACCAAAACCTCCCACCCAGGCTGGGGATTGAGACTGCCTGGAAAAGAAACAACAAAGTGACAGGTTTTTTTTTTTTTTTTCTGGGAGCGGGGGGGGGGGGGGGGGGTTGGGGGGTGGGAGTAACTTTAAATGCTTTGTCTCAGAGGGTATTTAAGAAGTTTGTTTATAACCTTGATATGTTCTGTGCTGCCGCCGCCAACAGCGAATCCCTGAAACAAGAGGCTACATTTTAGTGGGTTTATTACAGGGCGCAGACCTGCTTATGTCTAACTCAGTTTGCATTTAGACTATCACTTAACACTAACTGCAATAAGACACATGTGAAAAAATCTTAATTGCAACAAATATAGTTTATAAGAGGATCTTCTGCATGTAAATTCTTTTTGGTCCCAGCTACACACGTTTTACATCTGTAAAAATATATCTTAGCTGCTGTTTATAAAATATCAATATTCAAATACTGCTTTCAATGCAACTTCCTGTTAAATAAATGTAATTCTTAATGCAAATAGGAGCAAAATGTTTAATGCCCTAGGTGGTCACCTAGTGACATACAGAAACTACAGAAGACATTACCGTAACACTTCAATTAAACCCCTCCGACGTTTATTTACAGTATTTGCCAGCAGACCAGGACCACATTGGAGACTAGCGAATACGTTAGATCTCTAGCTTCACATGGTTCATGCGGTCATTGAGAAGCCGCTAACACACAACCTTGTAACTTGTATCTTGTAAAAGATGTGTCAGGGGGAACCAAGTAACAGTTTTGTTTTATAACATTACATTGTATTGAACACCATCAAGTATAAAGCGAAAGTATTATCATTGTCTTTTTATATACAGTGGTTTGAAAACAATTAAATCCACTAAAAGGTAACCCTGTAAATATCAGAACATAGTTGTGTTGACTACGCTTAGAGCACAACAATAATAATAATAATAATATTAATAATAATAAACCTCAAACCTGTACATTAATACAACAAAACATATTAAAATACACCAAGAGGTTTGTATCTAGCCTACTTTCAGCACGCTTCAAATTATCAAAACTTTTAATAACGTAATAAATGCAGCGGTTCCCCTACCATTCTACAGGCCCGGCGATACGCCAGGTCAAAAAAGGCAGCCGCCGGGCTTACAAAATTGGAAATAAAAAATTCATAATTGCGCATGTGAAGTTAGTTTTCAGGTTTGTTTTAGTGGATCAGGCTCTGCAAGGCTCCTGTGACGCCTCGCCACCCGTTATGTAACGAGACGTATTTGGTGTTTACGTCATGTGAATGACCCTGTGGTTGTACTGAAACATGATTGGCTGTGAAACTACTGCCAATGCAAGAAGTGGCCAATTATTGCATTGAAATCTGACTGGGTGAGAAATGATACACAACGAAAGAAAATCATCATTTACAGACACTCCGGTAAGTATCATAACGATTTTTTTTTTCAACAGTTACAGTAGCCTAAATTAGTTTGATTCCAGATCAAGCATTACATTACAAAATATAATTTGTTGTTTATTAACATTTTACATCTGCAATGTAACTTTAATGATGACATGAATATCGTGAGATAATTACTATAAAATGTTGGTTGGATCATATTATTATTATCATCACCAGTAGCTAGCTAGCTAAGTTACTAATATTTGGGGTAATGTTGAGACTACATCACATACGCGGAGATAAATGATTCAATTTTATCAAAATTATTACATACTGACATTTAATTGTAATTAGGCCTGACAGTCTGAAAGTAATAATGCTCGTCTTGCTTTCATACCCTTCGCATTCAGGGCTGGTTACATTTAACTAGTATATATATATATATATATATATATATATATATATATATATATATATATATATATATATATATATATATATAATATATATATAGTATGGGCCAGTATGCCAAAAAAAAAAAAAAAAAATCAAATCAAACTAACTAATCCTAACTTTCCCGCCGCATGTCATATTTGTAGTACAGTCTCTGAGACTCCATACCAAAGTGCTGTGTTGGTGGTACTCATTCCCGTGACTAGGGATGTCACGGTATCAAAATTTGACAGTATGATAACCGTCAGAAAATATACCACGGTTATCATCATACCGCGCATTGTCATTTTTTTATAATCCGTTTTTAAATGGCTATTTTAAAGAAATACACTCAAGTCAAGTAATTTAACAAGAAAAATAACTAATTTAAAGTTTTAGAACAAATACAACACACTGGTACTACAGTTCTATCAGGCATTAGCTAACTGGACATAGTGTTCACTCTAGCTCACACAGGCTCAGCAAAATAATGCTGCTTTTTTTTATTTCAAATTACTGTGGAGAAACACCAAAATATTAAATTTTTTGGGCTCAGCCTGGAACGAAAGGGGGTAAGGATGTGACCACTGCAACTGAATACCCACTTCATCTTTATCAGTTTGGACGGCATCCTATTAGTCAGGTTTTTAACCGGGGGTATGCGTACCCCTGGGGGTACTTCTAAGGGTTACAGGGGGTACATGCAAGACGGCTCAGAAATGCACAGATAAAAACGAAAGAAAGAGAAAATAATGATCTTGAATTTAACAGTATTATATATTCTCTAAACCACAATGTATACCTATTTAATCTTTGTTTAGCAGCTCAAAGTGAACGGCTAAGGAAAAAAACAATCATGTCCACATTTTTCAGCTGTATGCATGTGGTTTCGATTGCGTGGATTTCCACGCTGATATATAGGTGAATCAGGGGCCGGTTGTACTAACAAGATAAAAAAAAAAGGATGTGATCCGGGCTCACTGGAGCCGGATCTTGAGAAGGTGTTGTACTAAAAAACTGACCATGAGCAGGCTCCACTGATTCAATTTTTGATCAGATTCTGGCGCTGCGCATGCCGTAACTAGGGAAACTGACCAATGAGAAGCCAGTTAGCCACCAAACACACAAACAGCTAGCTGCAGCATCGGGTCAGGGCAAATTATCAACACACTTTGAGCAATTTGAATCAAGAGCTGATGACAGCTGCCACTAGATCGAGGTTGTTGGAGAAGGCAAGCTCATTAAGAGAAAAAGACAGTGTTCAATCCGATTAAACCAATGATTTAATTGTAATCGATAGAATGAAAAACAGCAGTATGACTGTCAACACACAAAACGTGTGTAATATTTAGTTATGACACTGTTTTCTGTACAGCAATATTTTCTTAATACAGTATTTATGGCTACTTTTAAATGCACCGTTACTTAGATAGCGTTAATGTTTTCTACACTGTTAAAGTATCTCCGTTTTCATATAATAAATCAGGGAAACATTTTTGTGAAATCCTGCAACTATTTGAAAAGTATATTAAGTTACAGTTATGTCAATTATTTAACTAGTGTGCTTATTTAAAGATTACTTTAGCAATTGTAAAAAGAGTTTCCTTTACATATTTTGATGGGGTCTGTCAAACATATATTTATATATGTTTGAATATATATTTCAGTCTCATTCGTTCAGTCTCTAATTCGCAACCATCAACCGTAGAGCAGGATCAGAGCTGAGTTTTAAGTGGAGGAATCACATTATTTTGTTAATTCCTTTGTTCAAAACTAAAAACGTTTAATTTCTCCATTTACAAAATGTTCAAAGAAGCTCTGATCTTAGTCTTAGATCGAAATAGGATCAGACCTTGTTTGTTAATTTAATTATGATACCCGGTGTTAGTCTGTACCGTCTTAATTCTTCCTCGTCGAAAACCTCAAGGGTTTTGCCTATCTTTAAAAACCCCACCTATATGTGTCTGAAGGTTTCGAATAAAATTAATTACATTTAGTTCCTCCATTTTTCAAAAGTGGGATCAAGTTCTGATCCTGCTCAAAAGCAAGATCAGGTTTGAGCTCAGACTGAGAACTGATCCATTTAGTACAAAACAACTAGGATCAAGATCAAGATCTGAGCCTGGTTCCGGGATCGGATCCCTTTAATATAACCAGCCCCTGGAGTCTGGCGATTGCCTAGAGAGAGGTCTGTGCTGCTCATAATCTCACCAATTCTCACCAGAAAATAGGAGACACTTTTTTACACAGAAAATAGGAGACACTTTTTTACACAGAGAATTGTGAGGGTCTGGAATCAACTCCCAAGTAATGTTGTTGAAGCTGACACCCTGGGATCCTTCAAGAAGCTGCTTGATGAGATTTTGGGATCAATAAGCTACTAACAACCAAACGAGCAAGATGGGCCGAATGGCCTCCTCTCGTTTGTAAACTTTCTTATGTTCTTATGTTCTTATAATCTTTGCCATTTTCAACTTGCCGTATCCGTGAAGCACAGTGTTTCTGCTTTTTTAGAAGCATAAATGCTCTGGTAAGCATACACAGTCATCATACTTTGATGGTTTTTGTTTATTACCGTGGCTGCATTTTATTAACAGTAATAGCGACTGGTTGAATGTGTGTTCAGTGTTTGATACATTTCGTACTTGCAAAAGAAAAGCAAAGGAAGTCAGAAAGTGAAAAGCAACAAAGTTATAGAGAGTCCCTTTGGACCATTTTTAGTTAGTAATTAAATTAGTTTTATCTTGAGGTTAATGTTTTTGATACTGTACATTTTAAACAGCATACAATTCTGCTGAGATGGGAAGTAAATAGTAACGTGATAAACATTTACAGTGCAGACTATTTTGTTATAATGACTTTTCCCAATAGAAAGCTAAAGATTCCTAAATACTACCTTTTAATTCTTTGCATCCAAGTTTTAAGAATGAAACTTACTGTTTGGTTTTCTGTCTAGGCAATTTGTCAGTCCCACACTTGTATAAAATTATATATTAAACAAAATGGGAGAAAAAAGAAATGTGTTAACCAGATTATTCTGCTTTTTATTGCAACTGTGGTACCATTCATTGAGCAAAAATTGTAAAGGGTACTTTAGCTGAAACCTCCAGGCACAAGGGGTAGTTTCAAAAAAAGGTTAAAAACTCCTGAGTTAAGAGAAGCAAATTGTTATCCAGCAATAACCAATCGAGTGCGCTCTAAGACATGCAGTGGTCACCCACTGATCTGTCAGCAGAGTACAAAACTAAATGATTAGAAGACGGCGCCTGCAATTATTATTTTTTTTGGACTGCATGTTAACAGGAACAAACACAAAAGGAAAGATGAAAAGTTAAGGTGGGTAGGACACAGTTGCAAATGGTGGTCCATTAAATGGGAATAAAACTGTTAATTTTTTAATAAATAAAACCAAAATCTCTATAACATTATCAACTCGAGGAGTATGTATCTGTGGAGTATCTGTGTTTAGTTTACTGAAAATCATGTTTGCTAGAGATCATTGTTTAGTAGGGCTGTTTATATTAAATACATCATCATTTATTTAATAGCCTACTTGGATAATCTCATGCATGACAGTTTTCAGAACTTGAGATGTCTGTGTTCATTAGTTAGTTCTAATGAACAGTGGTTCACCGATGGACAAATGGTGAATAAAAAAAAAAAAACGCACCCATATCACCTTAAATCGTGTGAACTCGGTAATCACAGTATAGAAAAATAGTTGCTGTTTCAAAACCGTGGTTTACTGTGACATCCCTACCAAAGACATGGCAAATCTTTTACAAAATCGGGTTTTCTACAACTAAGCAACCAAAAGGAAAGCCAAACAGAAAGCGTTGAAATCAATAAATCAAATAAATTATTGAAAAAAAATTAAAATGAACATGTAGAGTGAACATCTGGCTTCATTATGACTGAAAAAAATAACGTTGTGTTTGTTTGGTGTCATTACCTAGACTTGCAGATTTGACATGTGCATTCAACATGTCGTTTACATCATATCCAGTCTCACAGCAAGACGTCCCGATGGATACCCAGATACGTGATCGAATAGTTTCAGTTTTTGATTTAGGATCCGATGTGTTCAGGTCAAAAATGCCATTCACAATCTTTCCAGGACTCGCTGGTATCACTCAGTAAGATTGGTGCTGACTTGGGAGAGGCTACACAAGCGACAACACTTTGAGAAGGATTGTTACTTTTTAGGATTATGAATATTATTTTTAATAGTGTTTATTATTAGGATTAGGGATGGGAATTTCAAATAGTTTCCTATTTGAATAAACAGGGTGCAACATTTTTGTGTATTCAATTACCCAAACTCTGGTCCCTTATGCTCCCAGTAATAAAAGGGAAATACGTGCATACAAGCAGACATCATAACGGTGTAAGCTGGTACAGTTCAGCCGGGTTCACAAACTGTACAAACAATGTCCAAGATGGGATTTCTTCGTTCCATACCCTATTTCCTTACACACAAGCTTTTCCATTTGTTTACTGAATTAAAGCACAGAACTCAATGGAGGAGCAACATCACAGCACGTATCTAGCAATTAAAGCAACAGTAGCATAATATTACACAAACCAAATAATTTTTGTGTAGTGTATTGAGAATAAAACGTTAGGTTATTACCATAACCCTGGTTCCCTGAAAAGTTCCCAGGTAACAGCGCAGAGCCCAGACCAGGCAAATCATGTGCTGTCTACGGTTCTTTGACTGCAAATGTGAAAATGGTTGTCACTTGGAGCATTGTTTAAAATGGGCAGTTTAGTATTGGAAAGTAGAAAATCCAAACCACTATTTCACAGTTCCTAAAATAAACACACACACACACATATATATTCTCTATACTGGTCCAAGAGTTTAGCTGTTTTCACCATGTTGCAGCGGCAAAACTAAATCACTTAGAATTACCATCTGTTCCAGTACCAACAGTCTGAAACTTTCTTACATCAGATGTGACGTAAACACGTAAATACCTGCTTTACACAATGAGATATAAGTAGTCAAACTAAGGTAAAATTGTTATTCTCCTTCCTTCTGTTTCCTTTTTTAAATTTTTTTTAAGAGTGTGTAGCGACTATTCAAACAGAAAAGCTAAATAACTGGACATCTACCAATCATGTGATTCCACACGTTGGTCAACGTCAAAATAAACCAGAGAAAGCAAGCAGTTTGATATCCACACCATTTATATTAAACAATGTATTTATGTTTTAAAAAACAGCACATATTGCACAAAAAAAAAATGAATTACCATGGTTTAAACTTCCAACATGACGTGCTTGTAGAGCACACAGCCTTAGCCCGCTGCGCTACCTGGCAGTTGTTGAAATGCGTTAATTTTTTAATCTTACATCCATGCCTGATCAGCTTTTGCTGAAAACAGGTTTCTGCTCGATTCTAGAAATGCTCTATTTCCTGTTTGAAAATTTCTGGTTTCATATTTGGTAGAATGTAGCGCTCCGGGCAGATTGTTCCCCAAGAACTGATCTAGGATCAGTGAGAGAAACAAAAAACAAAAAATACCTTGTCTTTGAGTCCTAATAGCGGGAAGGCAAACTGTACCCTAACTTTCTGTGTTTTTCTCTCACTGATCCTGGATCAGGATCTGCCTGCACCGAATGTAGTTCCTCATTTAACACTAGAACCACTGGGTTTATGCCAGCAGTAATCATTTTGACTGGGTACAATTTAAACAGCTTTGATATAAAAATGAAACTATCAGACACAACTCAAAATATTTATTTATTTATGAACATTATATCAAACATTTGCATAGCAGAAACACTATTTAAATGAAAAAATAAACAAGTCTTTTCTTTTTGAAATTCGGGCATATAATGCATGACGTAAAAATTAAAAACTATAATAAAATAAACATTTCAAAAGAAGCTATTGTACAAAACAGGTGTAAACTGATATATGTACATACAATATTATAAAAAGGTAATTATTTACAAAAACAAGGATTTTTTTTCACATTAGCCTACTGCATGACTTCCAAAAATGAAAACTAATAAACATTTCAAAAGAAAATAGTGTAACCAGCTGTAAACTGGTTATATGCAGGCCTACATACAGAACTGTAAAGTCTAAATCATTACTGATAAAAAAAAAAAAAAGTCAATAACTCTGTTCACATTGTGTAACGGGAATGGGCATTCAAGGAAACATACTTCAAAGTAGCCTCCATATTAGCACAATCCACACAGATGTAACGCTTATCAACTTGTGTGCATTTACCATATACTGCTCTTTCACACTGAGCACAGATAGACGTTTTATTTTTATTGCATTTAGTTGTCACTGTTTTCTGTTGCGTGTGTCACTTGATGCGCACTGTATCCAGGTTGAGCTGCGTTTTCCTGACGCTTTGCAGCTTTCTGATCGAAATGTTTCTGCCAAAGCTTCCATGGCTAGCATCATAAGATGATATTTGCCCCTGTGCTTTCATCGTACAAAATGAAGAAACTGACGGCTGCCATGTCCAGTACATTGTAAGATACAGCAAGTGGACACCGGTGCTTTCACGGAGAACTAAGTTTTGCGCAGATGGTGGAAACTCTCTTCTCGCTTTGTTTACTGTTCCAACCAGGCTATTTTTTTTTTTCTTCAATTGTTTTGCTAATTCAGTGAAATAAAAATGGTCATTGGCAACATGCACCCCTTTTCCTAAGCACGGTTACATCAGCCTAAGTAACACATTGCCACGCAGTCTCTGACCAGCTGGATGAATTTCATCTTTGCACAGGTATGGGTATGATCTGCTGCCAGCCAAAACCTGATCCCAAATTTGACAGGCTTGTTTGACGTGTATTGTGTCCACCGACACCATGCTTTTGTCAGAAACAGCTGCTTGCCCATGTATTGTTTTATGTTTAGCTTGAAACAGGCAATGCTTTTTTCAGATAGGTCGTTACAAATTCCTGCTGCCAATGCAAATATATCTGTCATTGCTTTCAAATCAAAACGCAAAAATATCAAGATTTCTCAGCAGCAGACTAATAGCTCGCGCAGACAGCCAGACGCCAGTTCTCCAAGGAATTGCTAGGATTACAATAGAGATTTGGAAAACACATATCTAGACTTCAAGAGCAATATTTTATTCAAATACATAATGCTGTAAACTCAGCAGAGGTAGAGATAACAGACTTGTATACATATACAACATAGCGTATTTATAGGTTTGGCAAAAGGATGTATTGTAACGCCGTCAAAATGAATACTTTTGGCGGTTCTAGATAGAAGTGCTTATAACTTTTTATTGTGCAACTCTGACTTTCAAACGCCGTCAGGATATTTAATATATCTACTTAGGAAAAGTCAAGAACAGACAACCGCTGATCTTTAACACACGCAAAGTACTGACGGGCACGGCTGGACTAACTCGACATTGCCACCTGTTGGCAAATGGAGTGCCGTACTCGGAGCCAGTTTTCTACATAGGTTAAAGTGTAGAAGAGGATGCTGGAAGTGAGAAATATGGTAAGGGAAAGCTGAATTATCGTTGTGTTTCATTATTAGTTATTGTCAAGTTCCAATATTGTTAAATGCATTACCCTGTAACTTATTACCCTTCCATTGTTATTTTTGTAATATATGGATGTCACCTTGAGAGACAGAGCAGTGCTCTAGGGTGGGGAAGGGCTGTCTGTGTTATGTGGGTGTGTGTGTATGATGCTGATTTGTTGTTAGCCGCATAATAAACTGCATTAAAAATGCGAGATCCTTTGTGTGTGTCTCCAATAATTCTCATGCTCGCTACAGTATTATAAGTATATAAATAAATTAAGAAATAGCAAGCTAGAAAAATACACATCATATTAATTGATTTGGCTGATGTGTTTATCCACAGCAATTGACATGTATATACCTATATAAAAAGGACAAGGTTTGTGTAAAAGTATATATATTAAGAGGAACGATAGTTCCTCATACAAGTTAGAAAAACTTGTCGGAAATAGGGATGAAACGAATTTCCACGATATGAATAGTTGCATGCCCACTTTCACGATACACCGATTATCACAATAGTAGCTGTTATTTTTCAATTACTTTAACTGAATAAAAAGAAAAAAAAATAACAAGTTGTCTTTTTCCCCCACTGTTGAATATGGACTGCAACACAAGGCAGCTACAGACTTTAAAAAAGAGCAATAATCTAGCAAGAATGAAAAAAATTACTAGCACTCAGGTGGAAAAAAAATAAACTAATAACTACTAAGTGTGAAGTTTGTTGGACAAACGGTTTTCAAACAGCAGTTTGTTGTTAGGGGCGCGTTTCGATACGATTTGTGGCAGCCATTTTGACATTAATTTATCACAGCAACTTCTGCTTCGTAAAATTGATGCAGGTTTTGATGCCGATGATATATGCCAAGTTTCAGATCAAATCATTGGTTACCAAGAATAAGATTTCGAAAGGTTTTATCGAAAAATGTGTCACGGCGCCAACTGCAAGGACGCAGCAGCAATTTTTTTTTCAGCATCTGACAGCCAATTTATCCAGCTTGTTACCTGCCAATTCAGAACCTGATCCTATCAGTCACACAGCTTCGAAGCAGCAGCAGTTTAAAGTTTTAACAATAGGCTTCCCAGCCTTTGGCTTGGAAGCCTAATTAAAAAAAAAAAAAAAAAAAAAACTAACAATAACAATATTATTACTAATAATAATAATAATAATAATAATAATAATAATAATAATAATCTTTAACAATAACAATAGGCTTCCCAGCCTTTGGCTTGGAAGCCTAATTAAAAAAAAAAAAAAAAAAAACTAACAATAACAATATTATTATTACTAATAATAATAATAATAATAATAATAATAATAATCTTTAACAATATCAATAGGCTTCCCTGTAGCAATACAAATCATCTTCTGTGGAACTGCTGAAGTTGCTGATTTTAAACTTGGCATATTGAGAACTAAACACGCTTAGACGGGTACTGATACTGGGGCTTGGGAGCTGTAAAACTGTCTGACAGTTCTAGTTTAATTTATAATTTAAGAAAACACATTTCAATACCGTTATCAACTTTGCCCGAGGTAGCCTGTTTTTCTGGTGGCATAATAGCCTATAACGTGTACATTTTACTGAACGTATTGAAATGATATACTCATAATTGAGGGTGGAACAGAGGACAGTATAGGGAGGGTGCCGCACTGGAAAGAAAAAGTATGTTATTAAAGTGACCTTGCTTGTTGACTGCTGACGTTTTTTTAACTCCACCAGGAACTAAGTATAGAAGGGCATGTTTGAAGTTGTTCCTGCTTACGTGGTTGTGCTTTTGCCAAATTCGTACATCCTATGGTATCATATTTCCCGGCTATACATATATTTTGTAGTGAAAACACACCCTTGGGCTGTCAGTTAAGTCTCAAAGTATCAATCGATTAATATGGGCGCACAAAATATAATCGTTCTAGTAATTATCGATGATTGCACCATACATTTTCGGTGCATTCCTCTCCCTGTTACGTTATTATTTTAATATCATTGCTGCTTAGTAAAAGTGTGTGCACAACAACTGAATGCAAGGGGTAATTACACCTAGGTAGCTCAAGAGAAAAAGAAAAAGAAAACACATTCCAATGGGAAAAAGGGGCAAATGTGTGTCTTTTCGTTCACATAGTCAGAAAAAAAACATATGAATCCAAATTAACATGTATTTATAATAAAGTAATACAAAAATGACTACAAAAGATTTAAAAGTGAGTAGTTTTTCGAGATTTACGATTATACTGTATTTACATTAATACAGTAAATTTTCCCATTGGAAATAGTGATTTTTAGAAATATCACTGTCCTGGTCACAAAAGCAAAGTATGTGGGGAATAATAGCCATTTTCTATACTTTTGAGGCATAAGCAATTAGGAAATAACACTTACTACCCAGGAACAATGTTGTTGAAGCCGACACCCTGGGATCCTTCAAGAAGCTGCTTGATGAGATTTTGGGATCAGTACGTTACTAACAACCAAACGAGCAAGATGGGCCGAATGGCCTCCTCTCGTTTGTAAACTTTATTGTCTTATCAAAAACAAACAAAAAAAATAATTGTTACACGCTGTTATCCAGTATTTGTATCCATGTATACAATGAGGAATGGAATAGATTTTTTATTTAATCATAGAAGCCTTAGTACACACCGATGATTTTACCCTTATTTGGAGAGAAAATCATTTGTTCTGCTTCCAGCCACGTTTACTGAGTATGCAACTGTTGTTTTCTACAATTATCGAATACTTAAAATTAACGATACGATTATCACGAATATTCGTAACAACAATAAATCGTACTATTGAAAAATCGTTTCATCCCTTATAGCATCTGTGGAGTAGCGGTTAGCGCACTGTGCTCCTGACTGGAGGGTTGGGAGTTCAGTCACAGCTGCTGGTCCAGTTAAAGATCTGACTGTATAAATGAGCTATGTATGTCATAACTGTAAGTTGGCCTAGATAAGTGTGTCTGCTAAAAAAAAAAAAAATACTCGTGCCTGGTTAGTATTTGGATGGGAGACGGCCTGGCAATACCATGTACTTTAAACTTTTCTTTGGAGTTTTACTCAGTGGTGGATGTCGATGGTATATGCAGGTAAACTGTGTTTACCCACTTTAAATTTGGGCAATATATTGTTTACCCACTTCTCATATAAAGGATACAGCGTTTACTCACTTCTACTTTCCTGTGATGTGAAAGTCCTGTGTTAAGACAATATGTTTTAACGGTGAGCGTCTTTTACGTTCAGAGAATGTGAGCAGAGCGGTGACAATTCCGTTCATTGCTCATAATAATATCCTCCTCTCCCCTGCTCCAGACAAAATGGTATTAAAAAAAAAAAAAAAAGTAAATAAATTAGCTGTTTTTCCCCCCATCGTGTTGCGGATTGTAGATGAAAATATGCATTGGTCATTCAGAAAGGAATACCATTTAAATTGTCTTCATAAATCGCACTACTTAACCCAAGTAAAAAAAAAAAAAAACCTATGCAAAAAAGCCAATAAAGTGCTCAGATAAGTTGTAGCGGTGGCTAAAAGATTAGCTGTATTACTATGTGTTTAAAATGAAAGGGACTGCTACTATAATGATCCTCCCGACTCCACCTCCTAGAGGGCAGAGGGCAGTTTACCAGGACAAAAGGACTGCGTGTGTGAGTGCACTCTCTCTTCCTGATTCAGCAGACAAGCAGAGCAGAAGAGACAGTCACAGAGATAAGTGAAACCAACTAAACTCAGCTAAAGTTTATCAAGCACCCCAAAGGGAAGCTAGAAAGGTTCCAGAGACAGTGTTAGTCGGCAGTGAAGTCCAGGAGCCACAGCTTAAGGAGTTGAGAAAGACAGTTTGCTATATTTAAAAAGGCCTTAAAACAAAAACGTTCAAGCTTGTGGACTGTTGTGGCTGTGAATTACTACGTTCTACACTGGAAGAAGCCTAACTCTGGACTTACTGAAATTAAAGAGACTGAACTGATTTTACTTAAGTTATATGATTATTTGCAAACGTTCTGTGTTCTTATGTAAAGTATAGGTTACATAAACTGATTCCAATAAGCAATGTCTTTTTGTTTGGTTTTATTTTAGAATTATTTAAAGGGCAGTTTTGCTGTAAAGTTCTAAATAAAATTAAGAAATAATTATCAGGGGCAGCTGCAAGTTGGAGACAGTCTAAACGAGTGAAACTCTTAATGTAATTGCTCTTCCAATGATAAGGCTTACTGTGGATATCAGTGCACTGAATAGGTTAGTTGGATTTTATGAGTTTACGTCTCATTGAATGTAACCAAGTGTAAACCTGCGACTCCCATTTTCTGCTCTGAACCAAAACACACAGACAAATTGTTTATTTGTTGTTAACTCCAACTTTTATATTATATTAATATTATATTATATTTATATTAAGCAAGCCACTTAACACCGTGTAACTATTTTTTTTTTTTTTTTTTTTTTTGTTCCTGGGTAGTAAGTGTTATTTCCTAATTGCTTATGCCTCAAAAGTATAGAAAATGGTTATTATTCCCCACAAACTTTGCTTTTGTGACCAGGACAGGTACATTTCAAAATATCACTATTTCCAATGAGAAAACTGGCGAATTTGTGTCTTTGTTCACATAGTCAGAAAAAAACAACATATGAATCCAAATTAACATGTATTTACACTAAAGTAATACAAAAATGACTACAAAAGATTTAGAAGTGTAGTTTTTCGAGATTTACAATTTATACTGTAAATTTACAGTATAATCGTAAATCTCGAAAAACTACTCACTTCCATACAAAAGTATGGTCAAAACCACAACCATCTCATTTAACAATGGAGTCACTCATACCTTTGAACGTTTACACACAAAGTTTGAAATCGTGGACATTGTCTACGTTGTTTAGAGAGCACTTCCCAGTCACTGGTGTTCATTCAATCACCATTCACAAATGCCAGGGTAAGACTCTAAAAACAGTTAGGATGGATCTTGGTAACCCCATATCCTCCTATGGACAAAGTTTCGTTGCACTTTCCAGAGTTGCATCTTAAGCAGTGTCCACCTTATCAACTTTTTGACCCCACCTGCATTTAGGCACCTCAAACTCCACTTGCAGAGTACAATAGGCTCAGAGGGATTTATTGCCCTGTTGATAAGCTTGAAGGAGATCATCACGCACAAGGGATACAAGGTTAGATTGAGTGCATTTCATTCAGCGAGCTATCACTAATGTTCAGGAACAACAACAGCCTCAATTGTCTAAGAGAACACTTGCAGTTACACATCCATTCAGAGCCTTAGCAACCCCAATTTCACCTCATGCTATGCAAATGCAACATTGCAGTTCCTTCTTCACTTGTAGCCTCTGAAGGATTCATTAAAACATAGTCAGCAAGAGATTATCAGGAGCTTTGTTTACCACTGTGCTCACTTGCCATCCACTGCATCTCTAACTACTGGGGATATTTGTCACTTCTTGGTGAACCCTTCAATAGGTGAGCAGCAACAGTTTCTCACCACACTGCCTGAAATTTCTTGCATGGTTTCAGTCATAATAAGTGAACTTATTCAGTCAACAGGAAGAATGATTGCAGTGCAAACCAGACAATGCCAAGTTTACTGCTGTGCAGAAGAGCAAACATTACTCTTCCATTATCATACACCAAGGACAGGGTGTTACTTCAAGACACTGTCTTTTCTTGCTGTGGGTGCTACTGGAAATTGGGGGCATGCAAATGATGCACTCATTCAAGTCAAACCATAGCCAACAAATGGAAAGGACATGGCCTTTTATCAGATTGAATGCTTTACAAATGCCTTGCATTGGCCTAACTTCACAACGCCTCTATAACAAGGAGAATAATGTTTTTTTTCACCATTAAAATGTATTAGTATACTACCCTTTAGCACTGACATGCATCTGTACTTTAACCATTCATAACCAGGGTTCGATATTAACCATGGCTCGGTGGCCCGGGGCCGGTACAGAGCCCAGTTTGGCCGGTAGTTATGAAGCACCACAGGTTGGTTACGTTTAACTAATATATATATATTATATATATATATATAGTGCATATGGCTTCCATTTTATGAATAAAAATGGGCCAGTAAAATGGGCCAGTGTGTCAAAAAGCTGAAGATTAATTTACAAAACATTTAAAAACATAACGAAACTAATCCTAACTTTCCCGCCGCACGTCATATTTGTTGTAGTTAGAATCTGAGACTACGTACCGAAGTTCTGTGCTGCTACTCGTTCCCGCGGCAAATCTTTTACAAAATCGGGTTTTCAACAACTAAGCAACCAATAAGCCAGAAAGGAATGAAATCAATAAATCATAAGAATGTAATTATGAAAAAAAAAAATTAAGACAAACATTTAGAGTGGAGGCTTCCTTATGACAGAAAAAAAAAAAAAATGTTTAGCATTGTTTGGCGTCAGTTTCCCAGACTTGCAGATAAAACAGCATCTTTATTTGTTGTGAATTCAACTGGTTTACACCATGTCCAGTCTAGATGTCCCGCTGGATACAATATCCTGATGTCTGACTTTTTGATTTGGGATTCGATGTGTTCAGGTCAAAAAATCCAAAACTTGGGTAACATTGAAATTAGAAATTTAACGTTATGATGAATATAAAGACATACTAATTGTTAAACACAACGACACAGTAACTATAAGAAAAGGCAAGATACTTGGAGTTGGAAAGGAGTTTTTATTTTAACTCTGGACTGTAATTCAATGTAAAACATCTACTGTCGACTTCCTGTGAATGGATGGAATAACGTCAACATTTGCACTGACCATTAAAAGTACAACCAGGTATCCTTGTTTTGGATTATTTACAGGTTATTGACTAAAAAAGTGACATGACTTGGATTCATCTGATGTCAGTACTTGTTGGCTAGTTGTAATTAGTAATTTTAAACTACTGTAATGTTGGGATGTATTTTCTACTGTTTTGGCCAGGTTACAATATTTACACTTAAGATTTTATAAATATTATTTGTTAGAATTAAACATATGTAGAATATTTAGGCTGCTATATGATAGGTGTTATTTTATTCTCAATACACTAGAGCAAACATTTTGGTGGTTTGTGTATTATGATGCTACTGCTGCTTTAATGGAAAAAAGATATGCACTGTGTCGTTGCTGCTCCATTGAGTTCTGTATATTAATTCAGTAAACAAAAGGAAAAACTTGTGCCTAAGAAATCTCATCTTGGACACTGTTTGTACACTTTGTGAACCCGGCTAAACTTTACCAGCTTACACTGTTATGCTGTCTGCTTGTACACATGCATTTGCCTTTTGTGTAATCGAATACACAAAAATGTTGCTCCCTGTGTATTCAAATACGGAACTATTTGAAATTCCCACCCAAATCCGAATAAAAAACTATTAAAACAATATTCATAATACAAAATAATAACAATCCTTCTCAGTGCGTTTTTTGTGCAGCCTTTCCCAAGTCAGCGCCAGTCTTGCTGAGAAATACCAACGAGTCCTGAATGGCATTTACCTAAACACATCGGATCCCAAATCAAAAAGTTAAACAATTCAATTGTGTATTTCGATATTCATTGGGACATCTTGCTGTTAGGCTGGATATGATGTAAAAAAAAATGTTGAATTCACAAGAAATAAAGCTGCTGTTTTATCTGTAAGTTTGTGAAACTGATGCCAAACAAAGGCAGAACTTTTTTTCACTGTCATAATGAAGCCAGATGAAGCCTCCACTCTAAATGTTCATCTTCATTTTTTTTTCCCCATAATTACATTCTTACGAGTTATTGATTTCAGCGCTTTCATTTTGGCTTATAGGTTGGAGTTGTAGAAAACTCAATTTGTAAAAAATCTGCCATGCTGCGGGAAAGGAGTACCAGCACATCACTTCGGTACGCAGTCTCGGAGTCTGTCTGTACAACAAATATGACGTGTGGCGGGAATGTTAGGATTAGTTTGTAGTTATGTTTTTAAAAAATGGTTTGTAAATTAATTCAGCTTTTTGGCACACTGGTCCATTTTCCTGGATTCATGAAACTGAAGCCATGTGCACTACATATATTACACTAGTTAAATCTAACCGTTCCAGTCATGCTTACGGGGAGGCGAGGCGAGGCAGCGCAGGGACCTTGCAGAGCCTGTTCTGCTAAAACAAACCTGAAATCTAGCTTCACACGTGCAATTATAATATATTCTCTCTCATATATATATATATATGCTAAATACATGCAGAAATCGAAAAAAAATTATCTACATCATGCGTCACTATTTAAAACTTAACAGCCTGTGGTATAACTGGAATGCTAAAGTGTTACTTTTCTGGCAGGCCAAAAAAAAAATAATCTTTTCGAAAGAATGTTTAAATCGATAGAAGATAACAATCACCATCCAAACTGGTGAAATACTTTAACGTATGCATCTTTGGTGACTAATGTGGAAAGAAACTAGAGATTGCCCAGTTGAGGTTGTTCTATTGCAGTGGTACTCAACTCTGGCCCTTGAGACCCAATCCAGTCTAGGTTTTTACACCAAGCAGGTTCTAATGTAGTTAACGGAAGTTGGCAAGGGGCAATTAACTAATTTTGGACCTGGTTGCAATAAAGATCAGGTGCCTCATTTATCAAACTTGATGTAAATTGGATTCTGATTTTGAGCGTATGCTCAAACCCATAAATTTGAGAACACAAGGAAAAAAATGGGATTTATCAAATTGGCGTACGCCACATCTACGCACGGTTTTGTTGATAAATCACACTCATTCTATAAATGAGCGCAAGTGCGCATGCTTCAATTCCCTGCCCTCAATTAGCCTTCTATGGTGCATAAATAGCGGCATATATCAATGTGACAATGAACATTCTAAAAGAGAAAGAAAAAAAGTTCTAAAGCAGCAATGGCAGGTGCACAGCTAAGGAAAACCAAGAAAGGAATCAACTCCTTTGGTCTGGAATCAACTCCCCAGTAATGTTGTTGAAGCTGACACCCTGGGATCCTTCAAGAAGCTGCTTGATGAGATTTTGGGATCAATAAGCTACTAACAACCAAACGAGCAAGATGGGCCGAATGGCCTCCTCTCGTTTGTAAACTTTCTTATGTTCTTAAAGGCAAATTTCACAGAGTGAGATTGAGGTTCTGTTAAGCGAGGTGGAAGCTAAAAAGTCCTCCCTTTTCAGCAGCTTAAGTAGTAGCCTGTCAAATGAACAAAAAGATGTAGCTTGGCAGGAGGTCACCGTTGCTGTAAACTCAGTTTGTTCTGAGAGCTAGACCATGAAAAAAGAAAAAAAAAAAATGGTGGATGTAGCGGAGGTGTCGGGGCCCAAGTGTGGATCTCAATCCAAGGGTTGACCAGAGGAAGGGTGGAAGGGTGCTGACTGATGTAGGCCTAAAAACGCAAGAGGATGCCGTGACCGAAATTCGAAATTTAAACAAGACATTACTCGACATTAACACAACATTGCAGGCACTCGTCAGCAGTATCTCTGAGCTTTCTAAACAAACAAGTGAAAAACAATAAAAAAAAAAAAAGCTTGTCTGCCATTAATGCTAAAAGAAAAAAGTTGAAAATTTCACCAAGTCATAAAATGTCGTCATCATGTTATTCTTTGGATGTGCATCGTCGTAATTATATTAACCATATGCTATTATCACATTCTGATTATCCACTTGTGCTGATGCATTTATATGCTAATATATCTATTCGGACATTAACAGCAATAAAGCTATAGCCCTGGAATAACTATTGTACAAACGCCCAATATCTTATTTTACTTAACAAAACATGCTTCAAGTGTGCAATTAGGGGTGTTGTGATATGACAATAAAAAGATAATCGTGATAAAAATTCTGACAATTATTGTATCGTCAATATTTTTCAGTATCGCTGTAATTTATTTATATTTATGATTAGTCAACCTCAAGTCATAATTTGTAATGCTAAATTATTCATACAAATAAGTTCAAATTGCAGTGATTTTAAAAAGTAATCTGCCAGTACCATACTGTATACTTTGTTCTGCATACTCTCTTCCAGTATAGAAACTTTGATCTACTTTTCTAATGCTGTGATTGGTCGTGTTACGTGGCCCACTGTGTAAGATCAATTACGTTTGAATCACATGTGAGTTTACGGCACGCACTGCACTACATGATAACAAACAGTGAAGAGGGAAGCCAACTGTACCCCCCCAAAAAACAAATTAAATCAATAATATGGGATTATTTTGGTTTTAAAAAAACGACGGTCAGATTGTTGAAGAGGGGGGTCCAATTTGTAAAGTATAGTTAGTGTTCTCTGCAAGAGCAGCAACACAACAAATATGTTTATGCATTTAAGAGATCACCACCACTGAAAAAGCCTGGACAATTTTTTTTTGTTAAAAAAACAACAAAAAAAAAAACAATGGGGGTGATGACTCAGTTCTTTCTGTAAGGCTTATTTTATTTTACTTTGTAGATGCTTCAAATTATTTTTTATTTCATAGAGTTATGCATTTCAAATAATGAGTATTGGATAAATATCTATTGTATTATAAGCACCATATTTTTTTAGTTTAAGATTAGGCTTTACTGATTTCATCCCTATTATAACTTAATAAATAGTAAACCTTATACATTTGTAAGGGTTTTTCTTTGTAGTTCTTTGCAAATTATCGTGATAACACACAATAATTGTATGAGAATATCGTGACACCCCTACATGCAATATAGCTTTTCAGCCACTGGAAGCAGTGTACAGATGGTCAGAAGTTTGCGTAGAGGTACATACTTTTCCACGTCAGGTTGAAATTTGATAAATCACAAAGTTTGCATGGAAGCATATACACAGTTTACACACAGTTGATAAATGAGGCCCCAGAACTGGAATTGATCTCGAGTGCCAGAGTTGAGTACCACTGCTCTAATGCATCAAAGTAAGGACATTCACAGACAACTTCATATAATCCAGCGCAACACTGAACTAACAATGAAAATGTACGGAGACATATCTAGGATTACTTACTCAACACCAAAACCTTGTTGATTCCATGCCTGGCCATACATGCCATACGATTGCATCTGCCAGCCATTAGCCATGTACTGTCCATACTGCTGTGGGTTTCCATACATCTGACTCCACTGCCCCCACTGGCCATACTCCATCTAAAAGGGCAAATAAATATTAAGTTTGATTATACTTAGAATGGACAGAGCAAGTCCTGAATGCAAATACAACAGATACACACCATCGTAGCAAAATGACTGAAGTGACTATAAAGGGCTTATAGTTAACCTACTTGGAATTGTGGAAGCACAGGTGCGATTAACAGACAGCCCTAATAGTTATACAATAAACTTTGAGTAAACACTTAGAAAGCACATGCTAATTGTAGCAAATACCTTTGCAGATTAACAGAATTCTGTATTTACAAATATGGTCTTGTATTTCATTTATTTTTTAACCCTCTGCGGTCCATTTATTCAGCTCCTGTCAGGCACATCAGGTTCAATTTATTTCCACACACGCTGTTTAAAAGTAATTTTACTCAAAGTAAAACAGGTTTAAAAGGCACTGCATATCAACAGGATACTCAGTACTGCATCTCCAGCCCAGCCCCGCCCCTTGTTCACTGTATGTCTCACATACCACTTTATAGTCAGTTTTAATGCGGTCATCCTGAGAACTGCACGTAAAGTAGTTTTGTTAGTTTGAAGTCTTGCCCTACCTGTGGAAAGTTTTTTGTCATGTCGGGTGATTCTTTACCCCAATAACACTTCACAACGTGGCCTTCAATGCTAGTCCCGTTAACTGAAACAATGGCATGAGCTGCACTTTCATGTGAAGAAAACCTGCAAAATACAATTCAATAGTGAGTAACTGAGGAAAGTAAAGAGCTACTAAAACTTTTATCCAAGAAGCAGAAAAACTACTTTACATGATGTGTAAGAAGATATATGTATTTGTGTAATAAAGGCAAAAGAAACAGCGGTACTGTTATCAATAAATCATATGTAAAATCAAAGGCGGTTAATGTATTTCTTTATGCAAAACAGATTTGTCTAGAATAACTATGAACCATTACCCTGCCTTTTAATTATGGCTACTCATGTCTTACCTGATAAATGAATACCCTTTTTCAGGGAAAACTCGGATTTCCATTATTTGTCCAAATGGTGAGAAAGTCTGACGCATTAGTTGCTCTATACACAAAAAACAAAAACATGAAAAGTACAATACTAACCAGCCTTGAACAAAAAAATGCCTCTGCACACAAGTTAATATCAAGAACACTGGAAAAAACACATCATCGTTTCCCATGCTTGGGCAAGTGTTAATAATGCATTTTTAAATCTGCTTCAGCTTCTAAAATCCTTGTAAGACTAATACAATGACTTAACCCTTTAAGGACCGGAATCATGTTAACACAATCATACTGAAGTGTGCTTCTAGGACCGTAGTACAGGCTTAAAACGCATATCATTGCTTAGGGGAGTGACTGACTTTCACTTCCTGATAGTTTTTTTGTGTGACGTCAGAGAGGAGCATTTAGTGTTTAGAGAGTTTACAGCAGCTAGGCAGAGACAAAAGCAAAAACAATCGCAGGAACTTGTTCAGAGCCAATAAAAAAAGGGGGAAACACCAAATCTGATGTATTTGACTTATTACATGACAACATTTATTCTGTCATGTTTTTATATATATGTTTTTACAACATTTATAAATATCAAGAAACAAGTAGATAGAAGCATATAGTATTTCAAGAACTAAATGCATCAGGTACATTTTCCTTATTACTGATAATAAAATGAATAACTTATTTTATTTCTAAACATTTATTGAGGACGAAATAATAAAAAAAAATTTAGATCTTCAAATTTTCATTCAGATAATACGAGTGTTTCTGGGACTCTTATTTTGCGCAATACAGTAACGTTAGTGAGCCCAATTTTGTTACAGAACATTAACGGGTTTGTAATTATAAAAAGTTGTTTTAAAACATTCCTGGGTCCAATTGTATTGTCTACCCCTCAGGTAGTCCTCATGCAAATACTTAAAAAAAAAAAAAAAAAAAAAAAAAAAAAAACACAACACTGTCTGAAACCAACCAAGACGCTACTGTAAAAAATAGATTGTGAATTCTCTAGGAAGAGTCAACTGCAGCCAAAACACAGCTAGTCCTGGGGACGCATCCTACTGAAAAATACTTCATCCTGAAAGGGTTAATGATCTTTGACTGACTGAATAAAGCAAACAAATGATCCAACGGTCTAAACAGAATGACCAGCAAGCAAGCTGTAACTTGACATGAAATTGCAAGATTTGTGTCTGGCATAATATTTTGGTTGTACCTACAAAATAAATGTCAATGACATTTAAAAAAAACGATTGGAAATGTGATACTGAATTTCCCTGTACCTGATCAATGGTCATTATTGATTGGGCTGAAGGCTATCATAGAGCAATACATACCTGTTAATCCTGACTGAATGCCTCCACAGTAGACAGTGCAATTCTGGGGGCTCGACTGATTCACAACATCTTCAAATCTCAATTGCTTAGAGCTGTCTATACATTAACAGTACACAAAAAACATGTTCAAGTATTTAAAGTAACACAAAATGTCCATGGCTAGATTGTATTTTATTATTAACTCCGACTGCCTTCATAAAACAAGCAATCCATAACTGCTGTACCGGTCCACATAAAACATGTAATCCTCCAAGACAAGAAGGTTACTTACTTTCTTGGACATTCTTTGGTGCAGGTGGCTTACGAGTAGCCCAGTTAGTCCGAATCTGTCGACCTCCCAACCACTGTCCACCCATGTGTACAATTGCATTTTCTGCATCCTGCCAATGGAAAATAAATACAATAAATAAATACACTCATAGTAGTACACTCAACTACAAGCACAGATGGAATGATATGGATTAAAATCATTCCTGGACCCGACTTGTACCGAACAGGTTTTCTGGTGCAGAATTGTCAAGCAACACTCGGGTCTGGTCCGATTTTGTTTACTCATTAATACCCAAAAACTGTTGATCACTATTAAAGAGAGAGATGGCCGTTGCTCTCTTTAGTACTAAAAACCATTGTTTATAATTCCAGTTGTGTGGACTGGCTTCCCCCAGCAGCACATGACATGGCTTGCAGAGCGCAGCAGCAGACATATGATGCATATTGAAGGTGTTTCTTTTATATTCTTAAAGTCTGAGTAATGGATTTGTTTATAAAGGACGTGAAAGAAAACTTCAGAAAAAAGAATTCCATCAACAAAAGCTCACAGAAGTCTGTGGTGTGTGGATTATTTGTTGTTATTGTGGACAAAGGAAAACAAGTTGCTGTGGAAAATGTATTGATTGCAGGAGTTAAAAACAGGAACTTGAGTCTTTAAATATAAAGTGAGATGCACTAAAGCAAAGACATCAACCCAGGCTCCTATTGCCTGATATAAAATTGCCAGAACAGGTACAGTGCCTACAAAATAAGGACTCAATAAAAGACTTGCCTTAAAAACTGTGCAAAAGATTTACGACCATATAGAATGTTTGAAAGCCAGTCTTTGAGAACTTGCGCAGTCAGTTGTTGACATAGGTGCTGCACATGGAAAATTTAATGCAGGAGATCTCTTTAAAAGGGCAAGTATAGTTTACAGCTTTAATACTTAAGTTTGAAAAAGTAAAATTTAGCTTTTACAGTAGACATTGCTGGAACTGTAGTACTGTGTTGTGTACTTCAATAGTACATTTAGTATTTGTTTTTTCAAAACAGAAATGTTACACTTTACTGTAATAGCATTTACCCCTTTGTGGACTGTATATAGTTGTGTTATTAATACATTTAGGATCCTTGTTATTTGTTTTGCAAAACACAAAACGCTACATCAGTTCTATTTGCTTGTGTTAAGTTTGTAATAAAATAATGCATTTACAAGATCGTATTTCAGTTAATTTGATTTTCAGATAACGTATATCTTTCTTTTACACAAACATATTACAGCGCTCCCTCGCTATAATATGAGTGTTGTAGCTGAAGAGCGTTATAAATGGGGGAGGAGGAGGTGGTGGCGATGCGGGACACACAACACACATCAAAAATGTAACGTCCCGTGAATTAAGCATGCATAAAGCACCATGTAATCAATGCTATACTGTTTACAAAAAAAGCTCAACATTCCCACTCATGGATCATTTTAATTAGCGGCTTTTACACTATAAATAGCCTGGCTAAATGGTGGTCAGGATAGGGGAAGAGGGAATGGGCTCATCCCAGGTTCAGCTGCCAGAGCAGGGCTGAAGCGTCTTGTCTCCCAGAGAAAGCCACAGTTGTTTATAGATTGAACACCGGTACTGTGTTTACTGTACAAATAGTGCATGAATCACTAGTATAGGGAATTGCACATGCTGTAGGATTGTTATATCCAAGGCAAGTTACAATCGAGAGCCATATAACGAGGAAGGACTGTACAGATTTAATTTTATAGTCCTCTGTGTAGGTTCATAATGGAATAAAAACTGTTTGTTGTTCAGCTAGATTTCCAGGTTGACTGGGGAAAAACAAAACAAAACACTGTTTTAATACTGTATCTAGTCAGTGCATATACTAAGCTGGGGAAAGGAAAAGCGTTCCACTGTTTTTTCCGGGCCGGTTCAGATCTGGATCTAATAACAACAATTTTACATTTTACATACAATTAAATAATTGTCAGTTCGTGGTCGGGTTGACTAATTTGGACCAGTGAAGACCTCTAAAATGCATTTAAAACATGACTACCAATCAAAGCTTTTAACAATGCATATGCTCAGCTAAGGGAAGTAAATTGTAGATATGCATGGTTATTACTAGAGTGAGTGCCTTATGTTAGATTTGTTTTAAACTCTTCTTGTTAGCTCAGAGGTGCTTTACAGAGAGTACAATTAGCAGTCACTTGAGTTTACATGTTAATCATAAAAGCCAAGTCTGCTTAAAATAAATCAATAAGCTTAAAGGAAACAAAAAATCAAACAAAACTAAAACATTGTGTGTGGCAACACATGGGGTTAACTAAAATTAAATAAAGAATCATTCAAGTCTGCCACAATCACAATGGGGTTTAATGTGGTATGTTATTGCTCATATTTCTTTCTTTGTTCTTACAAAGCCTTTAATATGAAGTGGGTTCATTTTCAAAATGACCTTTTATTAAAGCGTTCTTCAATTGGCAATTACAAAGTGATTGTAACAGTGTGTCCTGCATTTATTCTTTTTTAAAATTATAGATTAAATCGCTTATTAAAATGTTGCACCCTCATTTGCACGCAGTTTCTTCATTCTGCATGCACCAAAACACATACATTAAACCAATTTTTCTACTAAATGGCTAGCAGGGATCAATCAAATTCTTAAAAGGGGAAGAAAACATCAGGGAAAAACAACAATTCTAAATATAATAATAATATTCAAGATATATTTACCAGGGCGCGAAATAACTAACATCACCAACAGCAATTGCCGTGCTGCCCAACCCGTTTTGCCACAACACCTCTCCAAATTTAAAAAACTTACATGAAAAATGTCCTCTGTGCCCGCCGTCACTGCCGGAGGTGTCCTTCAGCAGCACATCTGATCTACAACCCATTCACAAACTTGCTCAAAGTCAGCTGGCCCATTCTGTCACAATTCAATTATGATGTACTATTGTTGCTATTCTTTTTACTATACCCCTCCCAGCACTAAGCCACGAGAACGACGTATCATTGGTGAATAAAGAGCTAACAGAGGGAGGGGCGCTATTAGTTGTAAGACCTGAAAAATCTGAATTGGACCGCACTTAAGTTCCAGGGTTTTCAGTCACAGAGTTGTTGTCTGGCAGCGTCATTACAGTTGTGCAGTTTTTCCCCCGACCGTGAGCAATGCCAAACCAGCAGCGAATTAAAAGAAAGACAGAGCTGGCTAAAGCAGCAGTTACGTGTTCAGGTAGGAAATACGTGTACAGCAGCTCGTCCCCCAATACTAACATCAAATAATAACTGCTATTTCACCGACAAATCTCACCCCTCCCAATCCCCTCTCAATGTTGTGAGAATTTGGACCAGTAGCTGTTTATTTATACTGTACATTAAAAAAAATGTTTTCAATTTTAATGAATACAGCAAATTACCAGTGTATATAAAATCAGAATGTTCCATAGGACCACATTATACTAAATTAAGGAAAGCGATCTGTATATGGATTTGTAAATATACCGTATATATTTTAATTTATAGCTTAGTAAAAAAATAAAAGTGGTATAAGGAGATTGGATTCTATTCTTAAAATTGCAATACTTTGAAACGCAACGTGCAATACGCATAACAACTCCTTTAGGGTCTTCAGTGTATATAAATTGCTAATTTATATGGACAATTCAATGTTGCTGGGTTATTCCTCCGAAACACCCAGGCTAAATATGAACACAATAAGTAAATAATGAATTTTGTTCAAATTCTTACACAAGAAGCTAGTAGCTATGACATGCGTTATGAAATGAGTTGGAGAGAACACTAGTAATCGAAACACAGTAGTTCCCTTTCAAGTGGATTGATAACCATTACCGAAAAGGAAGCGCCTCTCTGACCCGGCAATCACTGAGCAAATATAAAATAAGCTGCCCTATCAGGGCCCTGCTCTTTGGGGGAAGTCCCTCCCACCTCCTGCTGAAGAGGGATGTCATCACAGTAGCATATCGCCATTCTCTCTAACCTCAGACACAACCCCTAGATTGCTTTGTGCTTTTTGTGCTGAAAATTGGCTCCCTTGCACGGTAAAAATGCTCAATTTGAGTATCTAACCTGCAAAATCGGATTCGCTATGGTAAGCTATGACTTTTACAAGTATTTTGAGATCGCTAGTTGCCTTAGTCTCACTTCTATAGATTGTACTGAATAGAGCTGGTTTTGACCCCTCTTCCGAGACTGGAGCTAAGCTTATACTCCAGTAATCTCATGGTAGCTTTTATTGTGCTTGAATCGCGTCAGCTATTGTGACAGCTGCTGTAGGTTGACCTCGCTGTCACGCAGCGCCATCCCAGATACAGATTGACTCAGCTCCAGCTACCATCCAGCTCGGGCCTATGTGCCCTTCTCAGCCTCAGGCTCTCATAGCGCTTACCACGCTCGATTGACTCTACGCCTACCACAATAGCTCGGCACCGAGCGTGCGCTTCCTCGGCACCGACCGCGACGCTGATCGACTCTGTGCTGACCACAACACCTCGGCACCGACGCCAATTATTCGGTACCGAAGCCTACTGCTCGGCATAGACACCCGTGCGCCATGTCAGTTCGCTCTGCAGGGTCCTCCGCTGGTTTTCACCAGTGTGCACTGAAGCTCCCAAGGGAGGATGGGCACACTACCTGTGTCCGGTGTTTAGGACTGGATCACGTAGCCAGCGCACTGGCAGGAGAGTCGGACTGCTCCCCTTATCAACGGTTCTCTAACAGAACCAGATGTAGAAGGGCAGCCCTCTCCCCAGCGGTTTCCCATTCCTCGGGGCAGGGAAGGATACGGTCCGTGGTAGCCCAGGGCCCTTCTCAAAGGACCTCCTACTAGTGGCGAAGCAGAGCCCCCATACACCGGGTTCACACTCTCCTAACCCACCACCAGAGTGGAGGTGTAAACGCCCCTCCACAGAATTGCGGTGAACACCGCAAGGCGGCACCGCTCGAAAGGGCGCTCACCAGAAAGAAGAAATGCCAAAGCTCTGCGGAGCGGCGCTTTGAGAAGCTGGCTCAGGCCGTGAGAGCCCAGCAGGCCCTGACGCAGCTCGCAGCTGCTGCCACGGATGTTCCCTGGCCTGTGGAACAGGGAAAGGGGAATCAATTCCTCAAACAAAAAGGGCACCCACAACATGCCCTTCCTCTTCTGTGAGGACTTTTTGGAGCTGGTTTGCTCTTCCCGGAACCACCCGGCGTCTGCTCCCTCTGAACAGAACAGCGGAGTCCCTGCTGCACACCACCAGAGCCCAAGGAGGCCTGGATACGTACCCTCCAATCAGGGACACGGTCACTGTGCTGGTGCAAGGGTCCACCTTCACTAGAGGGGATAAAGACCCTATATGCCCATCTAAGCCATGCACGACCAAGTGGTGGAGACACAGAAGGCTGTGTTGTCGGATGCCTCTAACACCGGGGCAGACATTCGAAGCGACTCTGGATGTGAGCCTTGAGAGGTCCCACAAGGCCAAGAGATCGCTTCAACGTTTTAGCACCTTCCTGCCTATTGCCAGTGCCCTAGATGGCCTTCCCAGCCTGCTGGGCCTGAATGCCACCCTCCACCTCAGGCAAAACAAGCAGGCATAGGAAAAGCTGGCAGCAAGGGACCACCGCCAGCCAGGGGGACCTGTTCTCCTGCTGGAGACCGAGGCCAGGGCCTAAAAACGATGTGCCTCCTCCCAAGCCCAAGGGAGACCGCCCCCGAGGGGCTCGGCTGCAACCTTCCCCCCTCACAACTGGACTGACCACTGGACACGACCCATGGCAAGGCTGCACCCAGGACTCCTGGGAGCCAACGACTATGAGATACTGTTACGCTCTGCAATTCCGCTTAAGCCTGCCACCATTCAAGGGTGTGCTCTTCACCAACGTCAGACCAGCATGCACGATTCTCCTCCAACAGATGATCACCAGTCTTCAACAAAAGCACGATGTGTGCTTGGTAAGGGCGACTGGTTGCTT
This sequence comes from Polyodon spathula, assembly GCF_017654505.1. Lineage (NCBI taxonomy): Eukaryota > Metazoa > Chordata > Actinopteri > Acipenseriformes > Polyodontidae > Polyodon > Polyodon spathula. The sequence goes on from NC_054543.1 coordinate 22,889,492, forward strand.
GGTGTCTGGGCGACTGGTTCACATCGATCGACCTGCAAGACGCTTACTTCCATGTCCCGATCCGTCCCATGCACAGAAAATATCTATGCTTCGCCTTTCAAAGCAGCGTGTATGAATTCTGCGTTCTGCCGTTTGGCCTCTTGCTGGCGCCCTGCACATTTTCCAAGTGCATGGATGCAGCACTGGCTCCACTCAGGCTGCGGGGTATTCGGATCTTGAAATACCTGGATGATTGGCTAGTTTGCCCGTGTTCCAAAGCACACGTCGAGGCACACACCAGACAGGTAACTACGTTAGGGCTCTCCATACATCAACAGAAGAGCAACTTCGTACTGTCTCAGTCCACAGTGTTCCTGGGGATCAACTTGAACTGTGAGCATGCTTGCCTCACTGTCAAAAGACAGGATTCGGTCATTGGAAGTCATGCTCTCCCAATTCAGGGAGGATGCTCTTCTACAGGTCAGAATGTTTCAAAGGTTGTTGGCTGATGGCAGCCGCCTCGAGAATCCTTCCCCTAGGGCTGCTGAGAATGCGCCCGCTTCAAGCTTGGGTGAATACGTTCAAGGTGCACCCGGTCTGCGATTCACACCTGTTGGTGCGAGTGTCCAGACAATGCCGGAAGACACTGGAGTAGTGGCTCCGCCCCGACAATCTGCGGCTCGGATCTCCCCTCACAGAAAGGAAGTTGTCACTAAGGACGCCTCCAGCCTGGGCTGGGGAGCAGTCTGGAATGGGAGGGAAATACGAAGTCAATGGAAGGGACCTTGGCAGGAAGCGCATATAAATGCCCAAGAACTGCAAGCAGCAGCCCTGGCGTTATCTCATTTTCACCAGCAGTTAGTGCACAAACATGTGCTGGTCCGGACGGACAATACGGCAGTGGTAGCCTACATAAACCCCCAAGGCGGTCTGCTCTCACCTGTCCTTCACCATGCAGCGCACAGACTCCTGTCTTGGACGCACAGAAACTTGCGTTCCACCAGGGCAGTTCACCTCCCCGGTGTGGACAACAGAGCAGCAGACCTCCTGTCCAGAGGAGCTCCAGACAGCTCGGAGTGGAGACTGCACCCTCAGGCCGTGAAACAGATTTGGGAGAGGTTTTGTACAGCACAAGTCGACCTCTTTGCCACAGCAGAGTCCACTCATTGCCCCCTATGGTTCTCTATGGGGAGAGAAGGGGGTCCCCTGGGAGTAGATACGCTAGCTCACCCCTGGCCACAGGGGCACTTCTATGCGTTCCCTCCGCTACCACTATTACCCGACACTAGAGATGATCAGGGTGGAGAAAGCCCAGGTTTTGCTGGTCGCACCCAGATGGCCGAGGAGCCCCTGGTTTACTCTCCTCTCCAACATGTTGCGGGGCCAACCGTGGCAGCTCCTGCTCCGCAAAGACCTCCTGAGCCAAGAGGAGGGGTTATTATGGCACCCGAACCCAGCTCCAACTCTGGGTTTGACCGTTAAACATAGCTGTCTATCCAGACAAGGTTTGCCAAACGCAGTGGGACAAGGGATGTCACAGTATCAAATTTTGAAGGTATGATAACCATAAAGGGGGCGTGTGAGCAACAGCCCTAGCAGCTGCAACATACAGAGATAAGTACACATAAACAAAGGCGGTAGCTGCTTCCACATCCAGCGCTCAAAGAATATCACATTTGCAGAGCTTTTTGAGATGTTATAGAAATACAATAATGACTTGGATCGCATTATTTAGAACTTTGGTGATAAAACGAGTGATCAGGAGAGGATTTATCAGTATGCACGTCTATAAAGGGAGGTATGTGAAAAATACAGTGAACACAGGGTGGGGCTTGGCTGGAGATGCAATACTGATGTCGCTTAGCATTGCAATGCCCTTTAAGCCAGTTTTACTTTGGGGGGGGGAATTAAACAGCATGTGTAAAGTAAACAGCACATGTGAAAATAAATTGGACCCGACGTACCTTACAGGCGCTGAATAAATGGACCGCAAAAGGTTAAAGTTTTAAAACAAATACAACACACTGGTACTACAGTTCTATCAGACACTACATAACTGGACGTAGTGTTCACTCCAGCTCACAAAGGCTCAGCAAAATAATGCTGCTTTTTTATTTCAAATTACTGTGGAGAAACACGAAAATATTAACATTTTCTGGGCTCAGTCTGGAACGATAGGAGGTAAAGATGTGACCACTACAACTGAATACCCTCTTCATCATTATCAGTTTGGACGGCATCCTACTAGTTAAGACAGGGGTTTTTAATCGGGGGGTATGCGTACCCCTGGGGGTACTTCTAAGGAGCATAGGTGGTACACAGGATGTTCAAATAAAAATGAAACTAAGAGAAGAGAAAATAATGCTCTTGAATTTAATGGTATTATATATTCTCTATACCAGCGGTTTTCAGACTGGTGTACGCTTACCCCTGGGGGTTCTCGAACGCTCCTCAGGGGGTACGCAAGAAAAATCCTGTAATGGCGGACAGATTTTTCTTTTTTTTTTTTTTAACCACATTGTAGTACTTTGCAACTTAGCAATCAAATTTCATGACGTGTGTGTGTGTGTGTGTTTAACTAACTATAAATCGCCCATAACAGCATTGGCTAAAAAACAAAAACACATACCTAACAACAATAAAACTGGTAATCCTGGAATCGCCTGTTTTATTATATTATATATATATATATATATATATATATATATATATATATATATATATATATATATATATATATATATTTTAACGCAATTCATTTGAATCAAATAAAACACGGTGAAGCAGCAGTGGAATGAATGTAGCCCCTCTCGAACAATAACTTTACATTCAAAACGCAGACAAACCCCCAACCAATATAGCCTGCTGTATGCCTGATATTAACCAATGTAAATATCAAGTATGGAAATGCAAACTGTAAATTGATCGATGTGCCATCGAAACCCAGCTTGTGGTGTTGCCTGGCAGATCGGAGGACAAGAATACCTATCAATGCCAGCTGTTTCTGGATGCATAAGTACCCTGCTACTGGCAGGCTGCTGTAATGGAAATAGCAATGCAATAAAAGGAGATGATACTTTTTTTGATCGGGACTGAACTACATATTTCTGTTTAGAACAGAGATACTACTTTTTGATCGGAAAGTAAATAGTAGCCTAATGTTTCATCTGAAAGAATGGTCAGGATAGCAGCTTCCTGCAGCTTTTATTTTTTAAACATGCATTTTAAAACAGTGTAGCAGCTATCACAATTGTTCTTTTGAATTCCTGCCCTATAATCATTATATAAATGTGTACTGTAGATGTGGATGGAGTTGTGTGACCGCTGGGTGTTTCCCATAGTGGTACCTTGGAAATGTCCTGCAATTCAGTGCTTGTGTGAGTGCTGGAGGGATGTGCGCAGAGTTAAGGCTTGCTTTTTAAAAGCATTACTTAGTGCCTCGCAAACCTGGTTTTGTGCTTGGCACATACCTTCGAACATACCAGGATCACGCATATTGCATTATGCATACGTTTTATTTCTGCACAGCGGATTATGGATTATGATGCGCAAAAGGACATTTCGAATATGGCAACTTGGCACAACGGCCATTTGCGACGTGCATACTCCTCTGCGTGGTGCGCAAACCTTTTGAAGATCGGGCCCACAGTGCCTTTTTCTTGCTCATATTTGAGTATTTGTGTTTCATTTACTGACAATCACATTTGCTAGCAATCACTGTTTAGTAGGGCGGTTTATATTAAATACGACGTCATTTACTTAATAGCCTACTCGGATAACCTCATGCATGGCAGTTTTCAGAACTTGAGATGTCTGTGTTCATTAGTTAGTTCTAATGAACACAGTGGCTCACCTATAGACAAATGGTGAATAAAAAAGCACACCCACATCACCTTAAATCGTGTGAATTCTGTAATTACAGTATAGAAAAATGTTTACTGTTTCAAAACTGTGACAGTTTATACTGCGGTTTACCGTAATACCGGTATTCCGTGACATCCCTAGTAGAGACACTACAGTGGCTAGGGCGCCTAGCACCAGAGCCCAGTATTCGTATAAATGGAAGGTTTTCCAAAACTGGTGCATTGCTGGGGGTCACAACACTGTGACCTGTCCTATTGAGCCAATTCTAACTTTCTTACAACACCTGTTTGATGCAGGAAAATCTGCATCTACTCTGAAGGTCTACTTGGCAGCAATATCAGTGTGCCATGATAAAACTAATTCTGTGTCCACTGGGGCACACTCACTGCCAGTGCAATTTCTTAAAGGGGCCCAGAGGTTCTGTCCTCCAATGAAAAGCATGGTCCCTAAGTGGGATCTGGAGCTGGTGCTGGAGGTCCTTACGGGTGCCCCATTTGAGCCCATGGCCTCAGCAGAGCAGCGCCCTGTATCCCTCAAAGTGGCATTTTTATTAGCCATTATTAGATAGAAGTGTAAGTGAGCTTCATGCGCTGTCCATCAATGACACCTTTATGGCTTTCACTGGTAATGACTCACAGGTAACATTAAGAACTAACCCAGCCTTTTTGCCAAAGGTGATCTCTTCATTTTATATTAACCAACCAGTGGTCTTGGAAACTTTCAGAACTTGCTCGCATGAGTCAGAAGAGGATCACAGATAGCACACGCTTTGCCCGGTCTGGGATCTGCATTGTTACACCTGGATAGGACAGTGCAATCAGCTGTTTGTCTGCTATGAGTCCCGCTCTAGAGGTCAAGCCCTGTCGAAGCAACGTCTAGCACACTGGGTGTCAGATGCCATACACTTGGTGCATGAATAGACGGACTCCACTATGCGGCCCATTCTACCAGGGGCCAAACGACTTTGTGGGCTCTTTCATGCGTTTTTACCACCTTGATGTTGAAAAGCAAGCGAGGCCCTCCCTGGGTTCTAGGGTGTTGCAGGTGGCATGCCCTTAGGCGTCATGAGGGCTCTGAGGCTATCGCCATGGGGCTGTACCGTTGGTAACCTGGAGCCACGACAGCTTTGGTACAGCTTCCCATTCGGTAATGGTTGTCTTTCCACTTGAAATGGAACATTAGGTTATTATCATAATCCTGGTTCCCTGAAAAGAATGACAATCATTACCCTTCGAGGTAGTGTCCCCAGCTGACCTTTGATTTCGAAAATGGTGATATGCTACTGTGAGGATGTCCCTCTTCAGCAGGTGGGAGGGACTTCCCCCTCACAGCAGGGCCCTGATAGGGCAGCTTTTTCCCATTCAGTAATGCTTGTCATTCTCTTTCAGGGAACGGGTTATGGTAATAACCTAACGTTCTGTTTAACTAGTAACATGTGATTTCATGAAAGGGGTTAGAATGCTCAGAAGCAGCATTCCACTTTCTTGAATAGAGTGTCCAAATTGAACCATTAAGCAGAATGAATATTATGGCCTCCAATAAATTCAAATGCGGCTTGCTTTATTATTAATTAGTTCTTTTTAGTTTTTTAGTTTTATGATGAGTATGAAATCGCCTTGGTATCCTTGGGTTGGTTTTTTTGTTTTGCCTCTTTGCCCCCCTAGAACTGCCTTGGTGGCCCTGGATTTTTACGCCCACTGAAGGCAATATTGCCTTGCCCTTAATGAACTTAAATTCATGCAATGATTTACTAACCCCTAAAAATGAAATATTTAATATATTAGAAAGCTACTTGTTCACAGTTGTTAAAAAAAATGTAGGCAATTTTTTGTAAAAGTAGTTGTCCTTCATTAGAAATGCTAGTTGCAGCTATGCACGGTTGAAAGGTCATGGCTAACGACCAATACTTAGACAACGCGCCACAATACAGGAACAAATGATCACTTCACTTTAATAACCCTTCTCCTTCCTTGTTTACAACAGTGTATGTAAGCTACCTTCAAATCAATAAACTTTAGTTTAGTCACACACTCTGTCATTCGCGTCAGTTCTCCATAACGTTGAATTTTTTTTAAATTTTTTTTTTTTTTTTTTTTTTTCAGCTTACGATATTTAACTTCTTCAAATAACTACTCCTCTCCTGTAACTTGTATATTTCTTTATGGTTACTGTTTAAATGCTTGCTGTTCACCCTGGTCCACTACTGACACTGAATACATTTGATGTATGCGTGCACAAAGTGGGGTGTGGCCCCTTCAATTTTTTTGTTTACCCCACCTCTGCTTCCATCTGATCATGGAAAGTCTTGCACCGCTGTCATGGCAAATCTGCCATGCCATCAACTGATGTGCTTTCATTACTTAACTTGCACCCTTGTTGCGCAGTAATTTTTAGAAAAGACGGTGCGAATGAGTGTCAATTTTAAACAAAAACTAAATTTACATTCCACAATTAAGATTACCAGCATGCACTTTTAACAGCATTACAGTGATAAATATTTGTTTTGTACTATTAAATGGCAATCAGAAATCGTATCATTGTAAGCGGTTACAACACTCCCTCGCCCCTGCCATACACACATCACAATCGGCCTGTGGCCCACCAAGATTTGGACATTGCCTTATCTGGCCCTCCAATGAATGTAATTGAATATCCTGCTTTTATTAGGAGACCCTTTCTTTATGATGAATAATGCTTCCATTCACATTCCAATTGAAAACAAAAGCACAAATTAAAAGTAATGTAACCAGCTAAGTTAAACAATATCCTTGCGCTCAATTAACCATTAACTTGTTTGACAAACAGTCACCTGTTAAAGGACATTCAGTTGCTGACACAGATTGAGGGGCTTACCAGTTTGTTGTAGAAAGACACAAATCCATAGCCCTTTGATTTCCCTGTTGTCATGTCCTTCACAACACGAGCATCCCTGCAAAAAGAGGTGACAAGCTTGTCAGACAACTGGATGCTTGCCAACTGAAGTTAAAAATAAAGGAACCACACACACTGTACTGAAAGAATAGATTTGTTTTTTTTTTTATATATATATATATATATAAAAAGACTAGTATTTAAATTTGCCAACAGCTTGTTCAACTGGTAAGCAAAATGAAGTTGAAGAAATATAAATGTAAACATGCAACCTACACTTAGTCAAATAGTCATTCTAATAAAAAATACACAGCAGTAATTTAGATCTTTACTACATATGGTGTTCTTTTATCACTTAATAGTCTACCGTCTAATATTCTACTGACTATGGTCAAGGTTTTTATGAAGTAAATCAATATTTCTTACTCTGTTTACCATGCATTCATATAAATTCAGCTATTGGTGTTCTGTCTACCGATACAAATAAGAAAATACATTAAAATTGAGAAAAGAGAAAAAAATAGGAATTAAAAGGCATACATCGCCTGTTAACAGATTTCTTTATTTTTCCTGGTCAATTCTTTACCATCATTATGGAGTTTGGGCAGCTGTAAATTTCGAAAAATTGACATTCAGAAATTTAAGAAAGGAGAATAAAAAACTAACAATACCAATAACCACACCAGTACGAAACAACAAATTTACACAGATAAGCTTTAATAAAACGTTAAAAAAATGATTGGAAATACTTTGAAAAAACTGCACTGAATATAAAAATGTTAAGATGTAAAACTATTGAAATATATATTTGTATAAATAAGAAAATAGAAATGAGGGAAAAAAAATCTACAACTGAGTTTCCAGTGTGCACAGTTCCTTGCAGTTAGCCTTCAAGATCCTGTCCATTATGAGCAATTCTGTAAGATAACCAGAATGCTATTACTTTTAGTTGCGACTCAGAATTACGAAAAGCTGAAGGTTTCTTGCTTGCTTTCTATATCAATTACTTGTTTTTTTCACATTGAAAACTACTTACCATAATCAAACTCAAAACAAAAAGAATGAATCAAAAAGCAATTGTGGCCCATTGAAAAGAAATAAAAGGGGAGGGTGGGGTAATTAGAAAGATGGTAGATGAAGTTTGTAACTCAGTGTCTCTGATTTTTTAAAATTTTTTCCTATCAGTAATGTGCTTCTAAAGAGACTACGTCTGTCAAGGTGTTTTATATAAAACGGTCTTTCAAAAATATTTATTACTAGAAAAATGTACAATGATACAGAGTAGCTATATCCTTAATAGCAGCTTTTAAAAAGTACAAAATAATTTCTGATCAAAACCATCAATCTTCATCATCATTTGTTTGGCACCATTTAAAAGCTACTATAAGGACAGCAGAGCCATAATTAAAATGTAATACAAGATAGTGTGTTAAAACAAGTTATGGTTGCATAATTAGGGAGTCCACATAAAAATATTCCATCCATTATGTTTAGATGGGGCAGACTGGAGACTTGTTAAAATAGAGGCTTAACAATAACTTAATTACAGATTACTCTGTCAAAAGGTCCACACCACCTAGTAAACCATTTTGAGGATTATTTTTACTTACAGCCTGAGTTTGCCCATCCTAAAATGTACAGTCCATTTAACAGACACAGCCTTTAGTTCCTTAGTCTGTTTAAACGACACTATTAAAAGTCCTGAGATGGGTAATAATACTTTAACTTAATTATGTCAGTGCTTTTGAAAGAGCTGAGATTACATGCTGGAAGTCAGTACAGAGCAAATGACTAATGCGTTTGTTACTCTTATTCTGTACAACAATATTTCTAGAGTGCTTCGGGAGAATGCACGACTGTCAAGGCTACACTGGCAAAAAACAAAAAAACAACTTGATCTTCACAATGTGCAGAAAAGGAACACTATTCAGATTACCAACAGTTTGTGTAGTGTGCCATGTGTTTTCTAAATATTTAGTTCTACATTTCTCTTGCACTACTTTAAGTTGTTTTGTTGTGGTTACAAATTACAAACCACAACAAAAGCTCAAGTCCAAGCTCATTATTATTATAATACATATGTGCATGGTTTCTTTTGACAAGTCCATGAGCTTAAAAGCATGGGTGGAGATAGTCGTGATTTTGTTGTTTTTACTTATTTAACTGGTCTGGTCTGAAAAGAACATTACCGTAGCTCAGTCTACACCTTCATGTATAGGTTAAATATATATTAGACTGCCTAAAACCCAATCAGCCCATAATGTATATGCACCACCACATTTGGATATATGCTACTACATCCGTATAGTTGATCAAATTAAAAAAGCAAAAGTAGGGCTTTTGGAGGGGGACAGACGACTGACTACAGGGTGTATGGTTGAATGTAAAAACCAAACTAAGACATTTCTGTATAAAAAGGTTAAGGATGATAAGCGACTATTTAATATAAGAAATATCAACTCTTGTCTTTCAATATTACAAAAAAAAAAATATTGGAAACAATATTGCATTTGAATTAGTTACCATTCTGTAAAAAGTGTTTGACATCATAGAAGATTAGCGCTTTTAAAATTGTACACTTACGAGATTTTACCAAAAGGAGCAAAAGCAGCTTTGATATCTTCTGTAGTTATCTCCGGGCTCAAATCTCCCACAAAGACATGGAAGTGATCTGAAACAGGCAAAACAAAAGGATGAAAGTGAGGTTTAAAAGGTAATCAATAATTAAAATTATGTATTACTATCAACATTCATATCCAAGATTTGTCTGGTCATTATAATTTGCCTGTATGGAATAATGACAGCATCCCATCAACTGAATTTGCATGTACAAAAAGGGAAATTTAGCATAACAGTAGATCAGCACAGCACACAGGTAAACATGTCTTAGGTAAATATAGTCTTAGTCTGAAAGAAGGTAATTTCACAATGACACAGCTTCCACTTACAGGAAACACATTCAAAGTTTCACATAGTGACATCATTGCTAGGAAAAGGACGCCATAACAACAGACAACACTTAAGCAGGAGTGAAATGTATAGCCAACTGTACAAGTGTATCTATAGTATTCAAATGAAACCTTACAAATTACATTACTGAAGGAACAAATTGAACTTACTGTGAGGCCAGTTTAGAAGATTTAACAGACCTGTTAAACTTGAAATGGGTGGTTTTTTACATTGTTAATATTTCACAATCTACACATTAATAAAATGTCAGACCCCTTAAATCTGGTCAGTAGATTATAGCTGGGTTCATAGTCATTGGAGCCTGAAAGAGAAAATTATTATAGTACATTGGACTATATCCAGCTTTGTGCTACAACTTAGATTTCATCTTCATAATTCTCACAGGACTATAAAATCGAAAAATCTCTGCTGCAAAACTAGCCATAGATAAAAGAACCTAGAGTGACCGGACTATAAAATATTTTAGCACAGCATTATGAAAAGCAGAGCCATTATACTGTAGAACAGTAAAACAGACACTGATGAAGTCAATTATGCTCATGATTTCTAGATATGGGACAGGAGTAGTTTAGGCTGTGTTGTTTTGCCAGTGTAACTCAACAATTTCTAAGGCTTCGTAAAGTTCTTAGTATGTTCTACATCAAGCCCACAATTTTCCCTAATGAAACTATTACAAAAACAAAATAAGAATTATCCAAGTCCAGCTTTCAAACAAGAGGGAAAAAATCACTTGACATAGAAAAAAATTAAATATCTTTAAAGAAAGAAGAAAAGAGGAACTTACAAAAAGAGAACGCGAAAGGCACAGGAACAGTTATATACAAAAAAATAAAAAAGGGAAACAATAGAATTAAAATGAGCAACAATTGAAACGGGACATAAAATAAAAAAGAAATAGGTAAAATACACTTCATACCCAAATGGACGTATAAAATAAAGACTACAGGTGAACAATATGGAATTTTTTATTTTAAAAAACCAATAGGAAAAACACAATGTTTTGCAATAGTAAGCTTAAATATTTGTAGATTTTTCTAATATAATAATGAGCACAAGGTGATGCTTTTCTTACACTAACATTTTAAAAATGACAAATTACTGTTAAAGATACCAAAGAAACTGCCATATCCTGTTTTCTGAATTGCATTTCAAGTACTTGAAGTTACATCGGCTTTTAAGTAGTAACAAACCATCAGCATCATAGTACTTGTTAATACTAACCACTAATACACGAAGGCTGTAACAAACCTGCTTTGGTTCCTTGCTCCTCTTCCATTTTGAAAGATGTGCCTACAAAACATCTTGCGTTCACAACATAACATCTTGCAATAAAACAGATCTATTTCATATTTGATTTTAAAAGGAGTGGCTCGATACAGGATGATAACTGTCAACACTGTTATTCAGTTCCTCTAAACCCCTAGTTTTCTTTTACTTTGAGAAACAGAAAGTGGAACTTACTGGACGTGTCTTTCTTCTGGCTACTTGGAGTTGTTGCCCAATTTACCTTGACCTCCTATTAAAAAAAAAATACATTTTAAAAAGCGACATTTTACCATTAGAATCGGTTCAAAATCATAAGTATTCATTAGCTGTATCCAAAGTTTTACATTCAAACATACTGAGACATTTACCAATTAACCTTCCAAAGTTATTCGTGTAACTACTAAGTGAGCACGATACCTTGGGATACAAGTGTATAAACCCTCTGTTCCTGGGAAGGTGGAGTATTTTAAACCCACTGGTCTGGGTATCAATTCACTTTATCAGGAGTTTCTTTTTTTGAAAAAACAAAGCATTTCCAGGGTCGTACTATAACAGGAAGACATCTCTGGTGGAACAGTTGGTAAACGTTAAGCAAAAAGGAACATGATCTGTATCATTGACATGGCCAATGGTTAAAACTCCAAACCGACCCCCCTCCTCCAACCCGCAAATACTGAAAATATTAAACTGGCCTCCCAAATTAAACCTACAGACATTGTGCAGTTTATTTATATTACAAAAAATAAATAAGATGCCATGTGTCTCAAAATAAAACTTAATTCAAGTAAAAACAAACAAATCTCAGGACTATAGATGCAGTTTCTTTGTGATCGGAGCAATATTAAAAAAAAAAAAAAAAATCTAAATAAATAAAAATCACTGGGTAACATGATTACACCACGTGTGGAGAAGTTATTTTCCTTCCAAGTGCTATATAAAAAAAAATCATCATCATAAGTCATGTGTCTCAAATTAGAATAAAGGGTCAATGGCTAAGACTGAACACACAAAACCAGACCGTGAAATAGCAGATCCCACTACAAGGAGATGCTGTGAAAACTTGAATAACGACACAGAAAGAATGGAATCTATTTTATTCCACCTTGCTCCCTCTACTTCCTTAATGGTCCAAGGTCATGTGCTTAACCACATGCTTTCTCTCCTTAGTAATACACACTCGCAGGAGGTGCATTTCAACACAGAGTAGATCAGTTCTTCCACTGCTTAAGGGATCTTCAGTATCTTCACTTAGCGCTAAACAGTAAACCAAGCCTTTAATGCAAGAAATGCAAAATGAAGGACCAGTGTTTACCTTTCCCATTATCTTCCTGCCATTCATTGCCGCCAGTGCAGCAGCAGCATCCCTGTGTTCGTAGAACTCCACAAAGCAATAGGGATCATTGCTTGTTTGCTGCAAAACAGAAAATCCAACAGTAGCGTTGACCCTTCTGCTATCTGGTTGCTGAGAAAAAAAGCCAGGAGAGTATATTATTGCACAATATTGAGCTCAACATGTAACATTTTAAAGTACAGCTATGCGTAGTCATTACTGCAAACACATAGAAGTCCGCAACAATCGTATAAATTTTACACCAACATATAAAATTAGTTTGTGATGGTTTACTAGATTTTTCCTTAGCATGGCCTTCATCCTCCCTTAAAAACATACTGAAGCACTGGGCCAGACAGACATGCATGCTAATATGAGGCAACAGGTAGTTAGGAGCTGTACATCTCAGTTATTATAGTGAAGTAATATGCAATTATATATTATATATATATATATATATAATATATATATATATATATATATATATATATATATATATATATATATATATATATATATTATAGTATATATACATATACATATATAATATATATATATATATATATATATATATATATATATATATATATATATATATATATATATATATATATATACACACACACATTTTACATTATACACACAAACACACTATATATACACACACACACACACACACACACACACAGGGAATCGTTTTTATAGTTCAGTCTGTAAATTCCCCTTACACATCTATATTTGTGCTTAAGTTATTGATTAAGGTTTAAACACAAAAGGCCTCTTGTTTTGAACCTCGTTTTCAAATTATGCAAATTAAACCTATTTCACATAAGTGCAAAACAGCCAAGGTGGACAAGAAACAAGAGCAAAGAAAACTAAAGGGCCATTTTAAAATAATGTGGCTTAATCCTAATGCATATCAATGAATATATTTTGTATGACAAACAGTTTACAAAATGTCTTTGCAGAAACAATTACACACTGTTCACTTAAATGGCAAAAACTGCAGTTAGCTTTCAAAAGCACATGATTAAATCCCACCCGTTGCACACATTGTTTAGGTGTGGACCCTTACGAGCTGATCATGTCCGTCTGTCCATCCATCCATCCATCCATCCGTACATGCGCGATAATGTTAGTTTACCTACCGTAAACCTAATTCCCTAAAAGAGAAGATGGCCACCAAAACATTGTTATGGGAAATATACGCCTGCCTATTGGTAGGGGTCACTGAGCTCTTTCTATCAAAGCTGCCAATAGGCCCCCTCCCCTCAGTGACCCCCTCGGTCCTGCCTACCAAGGGTACATAACCGTCACGAAGGGGAGCCTCACCCTCTTTTCGCGACGAAACAGTGATGACAACCGACGCGACCTCGCGGTTGGTGTCCATCTTTTCTTTCAGGGAACCAGGTTTATAGTAGGTAAACTAAAGTTCCCTTTCAATTCGAAGATGGCCCCCAAAACATTGTTATGGGAAAATGAGTTCCAGAGCAGTCGTGAGGGAGAGAAGAACGGCAGACAGAGCTGGTCAGACTGACGCTGCGCTCTCGTCCTCTCCACATAACATCTCAATGCCCGAACCGCGTACAGAAGGTTCAACTTCCTATCCTCCTCCAAAGCAAACTGTGGAGGATGAAAGGACTCCAGTTCCACAGACAGATTCATGTGGAAGGCTGTAACCACCTTGGAGAGAAAAGCAGGGTTTGCACACAGTGACACACTGCTACCATCATCCCAAATACGCATGCAGGAGCTATGCACAGACAGCGCCTGCAGCTCACTAACCCGCACTGCGGAGGTGATAGCCAAGAGGAAGGCTGTCTTCATGGACAGATACTGCAACTCAATGGAGTATATAGGCTCAAAACGGGACCTCTGTGAGAGCCTCCAGTACAATCTCAAGGCTCCACTCGGGGAGAGTAGCCCTCCTAGGAGAGCGCAACCACCGAGCACCTCGGAGAAACCGGGTAGCTAGGAAATGCGCAGGGGACACAGAGTCAACGGAGGCATGGCAAGCAGAAATAGCTGCTAGGTATACCTTCAGTGCGGAAGGTGATCTACCAGCCTCAAGCAGATCTTGCAGAAACTGCAGGACGACAGGCATGGGACAAGAGATTGGATCATAACCGTTAGTAAGGCACCAATCTTGGAAATATTTCCACTTATAGGCGTACAGCGGCCTAGTGGAATGCGCCCTAGAAAAACGTAAAAACATGTTTTAATTAACAAAAAGTAATTTTTATTAAATATCCTTTCGCCTCCGCCTGAACTTAGAAAAAAGTCCCTTAAAACATAAAAAAATAAAACTAAAAATGCATTAATTAAAAAAATGTCAAGATGTTGAATTGACCATTGCCATTGAAACTGCAGTTTTGATTTGTTACACTTCTTGTAATATTCATTAAAGTAAAATATTACTGCACATTTTCATCATGACACAGCACAAATGAGTCTGCCTTAAAATCAAGCAGCACAAATAAGACTGCCGTTACTTTAAATCACACAGACCCTTCCTCATAAGACTTGCAATAGTATCAGGTGAGTGCAGTGTTTTTTTTTTTTTTTTTTAATAATCCTTTCTTATCCGGGGTTGTAATAGGAGGTATCCATAACAGATTTGTGCTACAGCTTCACAGTGGCGAGAAAGAGGTGGTTTGCATGGAATACCCAGTTACTTGTCAAACTGAATGCAATTTACAGCTTGGTAACGTGGAGGACTACCTGGCCAGTGTTAAGAAACAATTTAAAACAATGTAGGGCACAGCAGAAAACACGATACCATCGTACCTGGATACATTTAAAAGGTATGACAGGAATTGTCGAGATGAATTTATAAATGTTCAGCATCAGATTACATAGCTGCCAAGGTGGTGGGTCCAGTGGCAGCAGGCAGGCAGGCAGGCAGGCCGAAAAACGGACAGCGGGAGCAATGGCAACAAAACATCTTTTAACCCCAAAGTCTCTTAAGAGGGACCCAAGTATTTTGTGAAAAGCTGAAAGTTTGAGATTTTTAAAACTATTTATTTTCATAATGGGATAGTTCAGGGGGAGGAACAGAATGATCAGAATGGCGAGTTTGAATTGATTTGAATACTTTTGCATTTTTTCTCACTACTTTAATCACTAGTGTCCGGTTCAGATTCATTCAATATCTCATGTACACTTTGGTTTCCCAAAAGTTCAACATTTACATAAATCTCGGTCATGTTTATTGCGATAAATTCCAATATGTCTGCTGTTTTTGTTTTTAAAATTAGTGTATGGATATCTGCCAGTAATTTGTCCATTTTTGAAAAACGTGCCGACCGATGGTGATATGCTGTAAAGTCAACACCCCCGTGTGACCTGTTTTGACCAATCAGGATAGAGTATTTAAAATACCAATTAATTTTGTGTGTGTGTGTGTGTATATATTATATATATATATATATATATATATATATATATATATATATATATATATATATATATATATATATATATATATATATATATATATATATAAAAACACACACACAGTACCAGTCAAATGTTTGAGTACGCCTGCTTGAAACCAGGTCATGATTGCTTTTAACTGAATAAGCTGGTCTATAAACACTTAATATTTCATTATACGATGTGTACTTATATAAGCTGATAATCATAAGTGAACTGCATTCCAAAATTTACTTTTTAAATGAAAATGTAAATCTTGTCAATTTCAATGAAATGGTCACCCAAAGCAAGGGGATTTCGTCTGAAGCCCAAGTCAGTTAAAAGTCTGAAATATGTATAACACGGTGTTAGAACACTGACCTATGTATAAAAGGGTCTTTGTTAGATGTTCTCTGAGTTAACTAGCATGTTACCTAATTAACCTTTTGTCACAAATTATTGTTAACAGGTGAGGGTCCAGGATTACTATAAATACAGGTAGCATAGGTACAAGTTTGTCATTCCTGAATGTAAGGGAGCAGAAAATGGCAAAATACACTCAGTTAAGCAAAGAAAAGTCAGTCTGTAATTACTTTAAGAAATGAAGGTCAATCTTTAAGACAAATCGCAAGAACTTTGCAAGTGTCTAACTGCTATGGCCAAGACCATCAAACGATTTGAAGAAACTGGCACTCGTGAGGACCAGACAAGGTCAGGCAGGCCAAGGGTGACCTCAGAATCAGAGAACAAGTTCATTTGAGTCACATGTCTGCGAAACCGGTGATTAACTGCCACTGAAATACAAGCTCAGCTAAATGCTACCAGAAGTACAGATGGTTCAACATCAATTCAAAGAGAACATTCAAAGAGGAGATTAAATGTTTAAGAGATACAAATGGCAAAATCGTAGAGGAAGAAAAAAAAATAGCAAATATGTTAAATGATTACTTTTCACAAGTTTTTACAAAGGAAGATACTGACAACATGCCCCACATGTCATCCAGTTCCTGTCCAGTTTTAAATAACTTTAGCATAACTGAGGCAGAAGTGTTAAAGGGACTAGGAGCTCTTAAAATAAACAAATCCCCTGGGCCGGATGAGATCCTCCCAGTAGTACTCAAAGAAATGAAAGAAGTAATTTACAAACCGCTAACCAAGATCATGCAGCAGTCTCTTGACACAGGGGTGGTACCGACAGACTGGAAAATTGCAAACGTAATACCGATCCACAAAAAGGGAAACAAAACTGAACCAGGTAACTACAGACCAGTAAGCCTGACTTCTATTATATGCAAACTTATGGAAACTATAATAAGAGCCAAAATGGAAAATTACCTATATGGTAACAGGGTACTGGGAGACAGTCAACATGGTTTTAGGAAAGGGAGATCGTGCCTAACTAACTTGCTTGATTTTTTTGAGGATGCAACATCGATAATGGATAATTGCAAAGCATATGACATGGTTTATTTAGATTTCCAGAAAGCTTTTGACAAAGTCCCGCACAAAAGATTAATTCTCAAACTGAACGCAGTTGGGATTCAAGGAAACACATGTACATGGATTAGGGAGTGGTTAACATGTAGAAAACAGAAAGTACTGATTAGAGGAAAAACCTCAGAATGGAGTGTGGTAACCAGTGGTGTACCACAGGGATCAGTATTAGGTCCTCTGCTATTCCTAATCTACATTAATGATTTAGATTCTGGTATAGTAAGCAAACTTGTTAAATTTGCAGACAACACAAAAATAGGAGGAGTGGCAAACACTGTTGCAGCAGCAAAGGTCATTCAAAATGATCTAGACAAGATTCAGAACTGGGCAGACACATGGCAAATGACATTTAATAGAGAAAAGTGTAAGGTACTGCACGCAGGAAATAAAAATGTGCATTATAAATATCATATGGGAGATATTGAAATTGGAGAAGGGATCTATCAAAAAGACCTAGGAGTTTTTGTTGACTCAGAAATGTCTTCATCTAGGCAATGTGGGGAAGCTATAAAAAAGGCTAACAAGATGCTCGGATACATTGTGAAAAGTGTTGAATTTAAATCAAGGGAAGTAATGTTAAAACTGTACAATGCACTCGTAAGACCTCATCTTGAATATTGTGTTCAGTTCTGGTCACCTCGCTATAAAAAAGATATTGCTGCTCTAGAAAGAGTGCAAAGAAGAGCGACCGGAATTATTCCAGGTTTAAAAGGCATGTCATATGCAGACAGGCTAAAAGAACTGAATCTGTTCAGTCTTGAACAAAGAAGACTACGTGGCGACCTAATTCAAGCATTCAAAATTCTAAAAGGTATTGACAGTGTCGACCCAAGGGACTTTTTCAGCCTGAAAAAAGAAACAAGGACCAAAGGTCAGAAATGGAGATTAGACAAAGGGCTATTCAGAACAGAAAATAGGAGGCACTTTTTTACACAGAGAATTGTGAGGGTCTGGAATCAACTCCCCATTAATTTTGTTGAAGCCGACACCCTGGGATCCTTCAAGAAGCTGCTTGATGAGATTCTGGGATCAATAAGCTACTAACAACCAAACGAGCAAGATGGGTCAAATGGCCTCCCCCCGTTTGTAACCTTTCTTATGTTCTTAATGTGTCTGGAGAAAATATGATTGATGGCTATTTAGCTTCAGCATCACACATTAAACAAAAGGCTACTATAAAGCTGCTGAACAGAACGTAAAATAAACAGCTTTCAGAAACCAAACTGGAAAGTCAGCCCAGACAAAAAGTATTTCTGCCTGCAAGTTAAATCAGTACTTAAACGATCTAGCACAGCCACCTCGCTGCTTACTTTTTCGCAGCGGGAGTTTTAGACCCGGATAGCCACATTCTCTATGTTTTGACTTGGGTACTAATCAAATTAATTATTGGATGGGACAAATAACATGACAACGAATGTGCTGCATACATTGCCTTTATTAAAGTGTGTCAGATGCCCTTGGGTAACAGAGTTTTGTGCCTGTTTCTAATTGATTTCCACATCTGTATAATTTGGCAAAACTGCCTTAACTTCCATCCAATTCAGTGGATGCAGGACGTGCAGTCTTATGTATGGGCAAGTCAACTGCAGGGAGATGCTACATGCTTGTGTAGCAAATGACAGCACTCTGTTTTAGTAAGAAAGCAAGTATCACTATTTTTAGGCTTTATAGTGTTCTGAAATACTGTCTACTTAGGTTTCTTTAATGTTTAAACACGTCCGCGAAATCCTAATTTTATTCCGCAACCTACCCGTGAAATACGCAAATTTACAGCGATTTAAGTATATAAGTAGGGGTCTACTTAAATCGCGGAAAATTTAAGTATTTTTCACGGGTAGGTTGTGGGATAAAATTAGGATTTCGGGGACTTTTCCCGGACCTGTTTAAACATTAAATAAACCCAAGTTCTGTTCAACAGCCTCCATAGTAGCCTTTTGTTTAATGTGTGATTATGAAGCTAAATAGCGATCGATCGTATCTCCAGACACATTAAGATATGCAAAACAATTACCTCAATCTGCATGTAGTTTCTTTGGGGAAACATCTTGAAACGATCATCAGACAAAATATACTTTGCTTTTTTGTCATCCATTTCTAATATTTTACCTCCAATGCTGAAAACTAGATTTTAGCAACCTAAATGCAGCACCAACTTTATCCCACCCCCAACTGCACAGGTCACAGAAAAGCAGTAAAGATGCACTGACAGGCTGATTAAAACTTCGTTGTCATTTGAATAGTAAAGAATGTTAACCGCTTTGGATAATTTCTTTGTAAATGTTATTTGTGCACGTTTTTTGCTTAAGTGCAATGCACACAAGACGACGAAGGAATAAAAAAGGGTTATCTACAAAAGGAGGATACACAGTTTGCGTTGTGCAGTAGTTCATTTAATTTTTTTTTTTTTTTTCTCTCTGTACTTGTTTGTATGTATTAGCCCCTAAAAGAAGTTCCATTTTAGTTTCGTCAGAACACAAAACTTTTTGCCACATGGCTACAGAATCTCCTGAGGTTTTTTTTTTTTTTTTTGCATACTTCAAAACGGGATTCATGGTGGGCTTTCTTGAGCAATGGCTTCCTTCTTGCCACCCTACCGTATAGGCCCAGTAGAGGGAACCTACAGGAACTGCTGAATTTATCCTGAAATCATGTGAATCACTACAATTTAACACAGGTGGAGGCCACTTAACTTGGTGTGTGATTTTGGTTACACCTGAGCTAATTTAGGATTGCTATTACAAGGGGGTGGACATTTATCCAACCAAGACATTTCAGTTTTTATTTTCAATTAATTTTCTACAAATATCTAGAATATTTTTTTCACTTGGAAGTTGTGGGGTAGGATGTAGATAAGTGAAAAAACAACTATTTTAATGCAGTTTAATTCCACGCTATAAGGCAACAAAAGGTGAAAATTTTGAAAGGGGGTGTAGACTTTCTATAGGCACTGTATGTGTACAGTTCTGTATATGCCTTCCACGTCTACAAGGTTATTTTAAGTCAACTGCTCAGCGATTTTGGACAGATCTATCTATACTTTACATTACCTAAAAATTAGTTCAATGAAAGACATGCTCACAAAGATTCAGGATTTGACTGGTGATTTATCACAGTTCAGTTTTGATTGTCTGTTGGTTTAAAGGTGGCGGTGTCCACGCCCCCACCCCCCCACCACCTACCTCTCAGTTTACAGTAATTTTCAGTACAGCCTGAGATCACAGTAATCTTTTCTAATACTCAGTGTGTGTGTCAGTATGTGTACAGTTCTGTATATGCCTGCATTTCCATGAGGTTATTTTAAGTAAACAAATATTATGGCAGAAAAAATCATACAGCTCCAGTTATATAAAAATGTCTGCTTTTTGGGGGAATTCTCCATGAACTACTGTGTGATGTTCACCGTTACAATTGTATTTCATAGAGCAAGCGATTGTGAAGAGTTTTGTCTATACTTTTCATTACCTAAAATAATTAGTTCAATTGAAGATACAGTTCCAACACATTCAGCAACACGTTCAGGATCTGTGATTGTTGTTTTAACACAGTTCAGTCGTAAACATAACTTAGTTCCAATTCTTAAACCAACTGTACTTGTGTGACTTGTAAAGCTCATGTATTGTACATTTTGTTTCGATTGTCTTCTGGTTTAAAAAGCATGGTGCATTTTTTTTTATTTTTATTTTTTTTACTTCATATGGATGCTGCAACAGGGCTTCAAAAATGTTTTCTGAGTTTACATTATGTGTCTTTGTATACTATAATGTGTGTATGTGTAAAATAATATTCATTTATTTCCACTGCAATTACTGTGTTTTAAGTTACATGCTTTAGTGAAACTGTTCTTACTAGACACCAGCGAAAAATGGCTGCTTCAAGACACATTTTAACTAGACTATCGTTTTCCATGGTAACAGCTGTCCCCAGTGGTAAGGATGTGTCATTTCAGGGTGAAAAATTGGCAAAACTGGCAAGTCGCCCATATTGATTGGGTCATGACGGTCATGTTTTTTCATGTAGGAACTTTTCCTGAGTAAATTTTTTAGAGGATACTACAAAGATAATGTATACCCAAGATTCATGTCAACCACCCAAAGGGTTCATAAGGCGTTATTGTTTAAGTGTTTTACGCAAAATCCAACATGGCTGCCACACCATGTCCATTTTGCCTTACATAGAATCAATCGTGGACATTTGCCCACTATTTGCACAAATGCACAGCTGTACTACTTACCGTTCATGAGACTTTTGAAAACTGTCTAAAATTTTCAGTAAATCCAAGTTGGCTGCCACACCATGTGACCAAAGGCCACCATATTGACCACGGCACAACGTTCCAGTCTTGTGCATTCGTGACAAATTTCAAAAAAGTTTTGGTGCACCCATTTAAAAGTTATAGGCATTTGTAATTTTTATGGAAGAAAAAAAAAATAAAAATAACTAGAGGTTGCAGGCAACTTTAAGGCTTCCAGGCATTAACAGCACATGTAACAATTTTACTTTATTTTTTTGTTCCTGGGTAGTAAGTGCTATTTCCTAATTGCTTATGCCTCAAAAGTATAGAAAATGGCTATTATTCCCCACAAACTTTGCTTTTGTGACCAGGACAGTGATATTTCAAAATATCACTATTTCCAATGGGAAAACGGGCAAATGTGTGTCTTTTCGTTCACATGAAGTCAGAAAAAAACAACATATGAATCCAAATTAACATGTATTTATGCTAAAGTAATACAAAAATGACTACAAAAGATTTAGAAGCGAGTAGTTTTTCGAGATTTACGATTGTACTGTAAATACAGTATAATCGTAAATCTCGAAAAACTACTCACTTCTAAATCTTTTTGTAAAGACGTGAATTTCGCAGTGACCCCTCAGTTTCACGATTTCCGCAAAAATCACAATTTAGGTAGATTCCTAATTATAACTATCACTGTAGTTATGAAACAAAAAAAAATAAGTCGCCATAAACAGTATTCTTGTCAGTATAGTATACACATTCACTTCAGTTCCGTATGTACTCTGAGAAAAGATCCTCGAGCAGGTTCGGAAGAATTTAAACTAGAAAGGAAGGGGGGAGAAATCAACAAAAAAACAGAAGGGAGACCGCATCAAAACAAGAACAACAACTCAGGTAAGACAACCATTAAATGTATTTATCTAAATGCTAGAAGTATCAGAAACAAAATTCTAGAACTTGAAGCTACTGCACTAACTGGTAACTATGATGTGATAGGTGTTACAGAAACGTGGTTGTCTGAGAGTGATGGGGACGAATATAATATTTGTGGGTATACACTGTATAGGAAAGACAGGCAGGACAGAAGAGGAGGAGGGGTAGCGCTATACATAAGAAACAGTCTTGAAGCCCAGGTGTTAAACCTGGACAAAGAAAATAAAACCGAATCAATATGGGTCAGAATAACAGACAAAAATTCAAAAGGCATAATAATAGGAGCATGCTATAGACCGCCAGATTCAGACGGTGAGCACAATAATCTGTTATACAATGACATTAGAAATGTGTGTAGCAAAGGAGAAGCCATACTAATGGGGGATTTCAACTTCCCCCAAATAAAATGGGAAAACCCGGTGGGTAGCGCGAAGGATGAAATAGAAATGGTGGAAATGACAAATGACTGCTTCCTAACACAATTTGTGAAGGCACCCACTAGAGGGGAGGCATGCCTTGATTTAGTCTTTTCAAATAACGAAGATAGAATAACTAAAACAGAGGTCAGAGAACCACTGGCAAACTCAGACCACAACATGGTCTCATTTGAAGTGTTTTTTAAATCCCCAAAAGTAATGACTAAAGCTAAGGTTTACAATTTTAGAAAAGCAAACTATGAAGGTATGAAACAGAGACTAACAGAAGTAGATTGGAGTAAAATAGAGAAAACACCCACAGAAGAAGGATGGTTGTTCTTCAAAAATGTAGTACTAGAGGCGCAAAACAATTATATCCCTAAAGTAGACAAATCTAAATGTAAAACTAAATTGCCAAAATGGTTTAATAGATCAATTTAAAAAAATATTCAGCGAAAAAAGGCACTTTACAGAGCATTAAAAAAGGACCAAAAAGAAAGTACGCAGAAAGAGTACACAGAACTGCAAACGCAAGTCAAAAAGGAAGTTAGAAAGGCCAAGAGAGAAATAGAAATGAACATTGCTAAGGGAGCTAAAACCAATTCCAAAATGTTTTTCCAATATTACAACAGCAAGAGAACATTCAAAGAGGAGATTAAATGTTTAAGAGATACAAATGGCAAAATCATAGATGAAGAAAAAAAAAATAGCAAATATGTTAAATGATTACTTTTCACAAGTTTTTACAAAGGAAGATACTGACAACATGCCCCACATGTCATCCAGTTCCTGTCCAGTTTTAAATAACTTTAGCATAACTGAGGCAGAAGTGTTAAAGGGACTAGGAGCTCTTAAAATAAACAAATCCCCTGGGCCGGATGAGATCCTCCCAGTAGTACTCAAAGAAATGAAAGAAGTAATTTACAAACCGCTAACCAAGATCATGCAGCAGTCTCTTGACACAGGGGTGGTACCGACAGACTGGAAAATTGCAAACGTAATACCGATCCACAAAAAGGGAAACAAAACTGAACCAGGTAACTACAGACCAGTAAGCCTGACTTCTATTATATGCAAACTTATGGAAACTATAATAAGAGCCAAAATGGAAAATTACCTATATGGTAACAGGGTACTGGGAGACAGTCAACATGGTTTTAGGAAAGGGAGATCGTGCCTAACTAACTTGCTTGATTTTTTTGAGGATGCAACATCCATAATGGATAATTGCAAAGCATATGACATGGTTTATTTAGATTTCCAGAAAGCTTTTGACAAAGTCCCACACAAAAGATTAATTCTCAAACTGAACGCAGTTGGGATTCAAGGAAACACATGTACATGGATTAGGGAGTGGTTAACATGTAGAAAACAGAAAGTACTGATTAGAGGAAAAACCTCAGAATGGAGTGTGGTAACCAGCGGTGTACCACAGGGATCAGTATTAGGTCCTCTGCTATTCCTAATCTACATTAATGATTTAGATTCTGGTATAGTAAGCAAACTTGTTAAATTTGCAGATGACACAAAAGTAGGAGGAGTGGCAAACACTGTTGCAGCAGCAAAGGTCATTCAAAATGATCTAGACAAGATTCAGAACTGGGCAGACACATGGCAAATGACATTTAACAGAGAAAAGTGTAAGGTACTGCACGCAGGAAATAAAAATGTACATTATAAATATCATATGGGAGATATTGAAATTGGAGAAGGAATCTATGAAAAAGACCTAGCAGTTTTTGTTGACTCAGAAATGTCTTCATCTAGACAATGTGGGGAAGCTATAAAAAAGGCTAACAAGATGCTCGGATACATTGTGAAAAGTGTTGAATTTAAATCAAGGGAAGTAATGTTAAAACTGTACAATGCACTTGTAAGACCTCATCTTGAATATTGTGTGCAGTTCTGGTCACCTCGCTATAAAAAAGATATTGCTGCTCTAGAAAGAGTGCAAAGAAGAGCGACCAGAATTATTCCGGGCTTAAAAGGCATGTCATATGCAGACAGGCTAAAAGAATTGAATCTGTTCAGTCTTGAACAAAGAAGACTACGTGGCGACCTAATTCAAGCATTCAAAATTCTAAAAGGTATTGACAGTGTCGACCCAAGGGACTTTTTCAGCCTGAAAAAAGAAACAAGGACCAGGGGTCACAAATGGAGATTAGACAAAGGGGCATTCAGAACAGAAAATTGTGAGGGTCTGGAATCAACTCCCCAGTAATGTTGTTGAAGCCGACACCCTGGGATCCTTCAATAAGCTGCTTGATGAGATTTTGGGATCAATAAGCTACTAACAACCAAACGAGCAAGATGGGCCGAAAGGCCTCCTCTCGTTTGTAAACTTTCTTATGTTCTTATGTAGCAGTGTTAAATCAGACCCGATTTCTCTCTAAACACAGCCCTATCAATACATCTTAAACAGTAGAACGTATAACTGAGATCTCTCATAAATATTAACATCCTCCTGAAATCATATTTATGGTAGCCTTACAGAATAAAACATACTTTGTGCATACTAAGCCATTATAATACTTTTGTCTGAAGACTTTGAATTTTCCCATTGACTTGTACCAACACATTTTCACAGGTTTATAGTAGAAACACTTTTACAAATAACCAAATGAACATCTGTCAGCCTACCTGTAAAGACGTTGTGTTTGGGCTTCAACTTATAATACAAACTACATATACACAAACTATATATATATATATATATATATATATATATATATATATATATATATAAAATGTGTATGTACGTATGTGTATATATATATATATATATATATATATATATATATATATCACATACACATGTTACTTATATATATATATATATATATATATATATATATATATATATATATATATATATATATATATACACACACACACATACACATACACATACACACACACACACACACACAGTACCAGTCAAAAGTTTGAGTACACTTGCTGGAAACTAGTTTTTTTCATAACTGACAATGTTTTACGTAGTATATGTTGCTGTAAATACTTGAAAATGAAAGCACATGTTACAATATACAAAACATAAGGAGTATCAAAGCAATGTTCAAGAAAATTGAAAATTATCTCTAAATCTTGGATTCCTCAAAATAGCTACCCTTTGCCTTAATAACAGCATTACAAACACAAGGCATTCGGTTAACAAGTTTCAGCAGGAAATCACCAGACATGTCTTTCCAGCTCTTCTGCAGCAATTCCCAGAGATGTAGGGCACTTGTGGGTAGCTTTGCTTTGACACTTCTGTCCAGTTCATCCCATACAAGTTCTCTCTGCATCTTACAAATACTCGGCGGTTGGACCCAGATATTTCAAATTTTGACTCATTGTCCATAAGACCGACTTCCACTCAAATGTCCAGTTTCTGTGTTTTTTGGCCCAGGCAAGTATCTTCCTCTTATTCTGCACTCTCAACAATGGTTTCTTTCCAGCAATTCTTACAGTTAGGCCAGCTTCATGCAATCTCCTCTGAACAGTTGATGTTGAACCATCTGTACTTCTGGTAGCATTTAGCTGAGCTTGTATTTCAGGGGCAGTTAATCACCGGTTTCGCAGACTTGACTCAAATGAGCTTGTTCTCCGATTCTGAGGTCACCCTTGGCCTGCCTGACCTTGTTCAGTCCTCATGAGTGCTAGTTTCTTCAAATTGTTTCATAGTCTTGACCACAAACTTTGGCCCTTATCATCCGAGTGAAGTTGTCAGCACACAGGTTCTAGAGGCACATCATGCCACGATTAAAAGAAATCCCCGAAAGACCTCCGGAAAAAAGCTGTTGATACCTATCAGTCTGGAAAGCATTACAAAGCTATTTCTAAGGCTCTGGGGTTCCACCAAACCACAGTAAGAGCCATACTGTCCAAATGGAGAAAGTTTAGCACAGCAGTGAATCTTCCCAGGAGTGGCCGTCCTGTCAAAATCCCTCTAAGAGCAAGGTGTAAAATCGTCCAGAAAGTCACAAAGAACCCTAGAACAACATACAGGGATCTGTAAGCCTCTCTCACCTCGGCTAAGGTCAGTGTTCATGACTCCACCATCAGAAGGACACTGAGCAAAATGGCACTGATTCATGGCAATTACTCACTGCTCACTAAGAAGAACATGACTGCTCGTCTCAAGTTTGCCAAAAAGCACCTGGTTGATCCTCAAGAGTTCTGGAGCAATGTTCTATGGATAGATGAGTCAAAAGTGGAACTTTTTAGCCAACACAGGCCCATTATGTCAGGCCAAAACAAAACACTGCACTCTACAGTAAGAACATCATACATGGTTGTGATAGTGCCATGATTTGGGGATGCTTTGCTTCATCAGGACCTGGACAACTTGCCATCATTGAAGGAACCATGAATTCTGCTCTGTATCAGAGAATTCTACAGGAGAATGTCAGGCCATCCGTCTGTGAGCTGAAGCTGAAGTGCAGCTGGGTCATGCAGAAGACAATGATCCGAAGCAAACAAGCAAGTCTACATCTGAATGGTTGAAGAACAAGAAATTTAAAGTTTTGGAATGGCCTAGTCAAAAGTCCAGACCTAAACCCCATCGAGATGTTGTGGCAGAACCAGAAACGAGCAGTTTATGCTCGAAAACCCACAAATGTCACAGAGCTGAAGCAGTTCTGCATGAAAGAGTGGGCCAAAATTCCTCCACGGCGCTGTAAGAGACTGATCAACAACTACAGGAAGCGTTTGGTTGCCGTTATTACTGCTAAAGGTGGCGTAACCAGTTATTTATTTTAAGGTGGCGATTACTTTTTCACACGGGGGCATTGGGTGTTGCACAACGTTCTTAAATAAATGAAGTACGTACCAAAATGTTGTGTTATTTGTTCACTTAGGGTCCCTTTTATCTAATATTAAATTTTGGTTGAAAATCTGATAACTTGGTCAGAAATATGCAAAAACACAGAAAATCAGACGGGGCAAATACTTTAATGGCACTATCTGTATATATTTTTTTTTTTTATTAAGAAAACTTTTTACTTTGTGTGAAGAGATAAGGCAGTTAAAACAGTAAATATGACTATTGATGAGAATTATTTACAAATTAGTTACAAATTACAGGTGGAACCCTAGTTAATTTGGAATTTAAAACTTGTAGAGACAAGCTGTTAAAGATGTGATACTGTATCACCACTGATTTAATTTCAAGTCATAAACTATGTTTCTTTGTTTTTGGGGGAAACAGCCACACAAATGCAAGTGTAAACTGTAGGACCAACAGCACTATGGAATACAGCCTGCTGTTTTGACAAGTGTTGAATCTTGTTTTCAGTACTTTATTCAGTTTATAGTTTTTCCTTTTAACGTTTAAAAAGAAAAAACGTGAAAGCAATGAACTGACATGTATGTGCATACAAATAAAAAATAGTGTTTCATTGTCTGAATCAGTTTTAAATTTAAATGTACTTGTATATAACATCAGTACCACTGTTAGATGTGCTTTCCAGAGTGACGTTAGTGTAATTCAGCTTTGGGGCCATCAGAAAAATACTAATTTTTTAAACAAACCTTTAGAGTGCAATATATGCATGTCTATTGCTTTTTTTGTAAATATCTGAACGTTCACTAATACGTTAACTTTTAATTGTTGAAATGATAGCATGTTTCGGCACATTTTTTAGGGGGGGAGACTACTCGAGCACTGGATTTACCCTTGCCTTCAGCAACACCCCTGGAATAAAAATACTGATAATGGCTAAAGAGTCTGAATTTCGTCAGGCAAACAAACACCTAAATCTACAAGCTAAACATGCAGCTTGTCGTGGCTTAATTTATGTAAATCATAGAAAGGCGATTTCAAGAACAGATCTAAGAAACTCTGTATGTCTACAACAAAGTAAAAAAACATCTACTAACTTGCTCTTATAGTATGGTTTGAGTAGTTTTTCTTTCGTAGACGAGGAACAAACATGGCTAATCTCTGTAAAAATAACTGTTATACTTACTGATGGCACTGGCCGTGAATGTCACTCAAACATCAGCATTACAGATAAAAAAAAAACACCAAGGTGGCCTTTAGACAGTTTGAAAATTGTCCTATAAAAACCTTTAAGCTGTACATTTCCAAACTTCACCCTGAACAGCCATGACTATTTCAAATTCCATGCAAACTATTCCATGACTATTTCAAATTCCCCCCCTTTTTCCAGCTTCATTCAGCTCCTATCGGTCTCACTCGGCCATTGAAAGATTTTTTATCAGACTGAAAAGAGAAAATTGGAATGATGGACCTGGTCTGACAAAGGACTGCAAAGGGTTAATATAGTTTGGAAATAATTGTCATACTAAAAAATTAAACGTTTGAATTTATATAGAGGTATAGAGGGTTGACTGTACACAGAAATTAAAATACATAATAAATAATATACAGAGGATATAGCAAGGCCCAACTGAAAATATCAGATCTACTTTACAAACCACTGCTTCTTCACCTGCATGAAATCGTAGCGGTCAGGCTAAAGAGTAAATAACTCTGATGTTTTCAGCTGGTCCATGATGATGGCATATTTGATTTATACAGCATGTCTATCGAGTTACTTTCTGTACATTTTATGCTATTTTTCTAAGTTTTCAGACTATATTGTGACTTTCCACAATCTGCAGAGTACTGTCACGTCAGTGTCTTACTAATGGTTATATTACCAAAGGAACTCTATTTTTATTGGTTCCTTGTTTCTCGTGGCAAGTGTTCTGGGAATCTCAGCCGAGATTCAAAAAGTGATGGATTTGCCCACTCAGTGCACAAAGTTGGCCAAAATCCTTAGGGACATCTGGCTGCTAGATTTTAAAATTTGGTCAAATAAAAATTTTGGTGCCAAGTAAATACTCTTATTTAAAATATTTCAGGGACTTCAGTTTTCCCCCATTGATTAAATTTACACTCTAGTGTTTTTTATTTAGCAAAATGCATGTAATAACTAGTTTATAGTCACTTCAAAACGGCACCAAAACATTTTGGATTTCAGTTTAGAATTTTACCGTTCCAAATCAATCTGCCTGAAAAAATGTAAACACAGCAAAGCATGCATTCGCTTGCGTAGTTTACCTATTTATGGTTTATTAAAGAAAATCTCTGATCTCTTTGCACACACCCTATGAACGCTAGCTGTCAATGTGGTATGTGTACTCTACCTATTTAAATTCAGAATAGCAAAGTAAAAAAAAAAAAAAAAAAAATCTAAGGAAAATAATGGTTTGCAATCAGCAGCAATAGCAACTATGGTTTTAATGACAAGTTGTAAAAAATAAAAACTTGATATCAGTAGCTCATTATGAACACACTGAAGTTACTGAACAAAGCACAATTAGCAACAACACGTTGGCTGTATCAGATATTATCAATTATATTACTTTTGCCAATACATTTTATGACGTAATAGTAGTAAACAGTTTCCGATACTTTTATCTATAACATGCAAAGAGAAACCATTCACAAACCAAGACCATTTTGTGTGTACAAGGTACTAGCTCTGTGTAAATTAATTACTATTTCTTAGAACTGCTACATATAGGTTTGCACAGACATTCGGGCAACTTGGTGCGCACACATATAGTAAACGCTTAGCAACCTCAGAGCTGCTGAAAACAACTGAGTTGTTGTCACCTACTTTTAATACAATGCCAAGGAGTTGTGTGGTTGTTGGATGCCACAACAATGACTACATGAAAGACAAGTGGCTGTCTTTTTTTAACTTCCAAAAAGGCGTTTAAGCCCAAACAGAAGGGAAAAGTGGCTTTCTGCTATACATCGGCAGCATGAAGATCGGTCTAAATGGAGTCCACCAGACTAAAGAACCATATGCAGCGAACATGTTATTCATGCTACACAGTTATACTTGCAGTATAAATTACAGTAATAGACAAACACCTAAAATAATCACAATATTGTTACATGTTAGTAGTGCAAAGATTAATTTTAGTAATAACAGCATTGTGCATTAATTTACTCAAGTACTTTTTTAGTACTACGTACTAGTTTACCAACATTAACATCAAGAAGTGCAAGATCAGTGATAATCACGGTCCGTGAAACCATACGAAATCACCCAGGTTCCTAGTTTAAAAGGTGCATTCCCAAATAAATATGATAAAGCACTCAGCCCAAAACAATGTTAACGAGGTGGGAAGCGCTAACCTACTATCGCTAGCCAACACTCTCAGGGTGCGGTGCCAAAGCTGGACAGGGCACCGCAATAAAGAGCATTACAAATTAAAAACTTTACAACAAACGAACAATAACAATCCCCGGTGGGACACTGCTGCTGTACCCTTGAGCAAGGCAGTGTACTTTACCCACATTGCTCCAGTAAAAGAAACCCAACATATACATACATATATACATACATACACACACACACACACACACACACACACCATTATATATATATATATATATATATATATATATATATATATATATATATATATATATATATATATATATATATATATACACACACACACACACACACACACACACATATATATACACATACACACATATGTTTATTGTATGACTAATATTGTAAGATTTCATACAGTGAAGAGATTAGATTTTTGGGGGCTTAAGTTCGGTAGGTAGTATGGGCATTGCTTTAAACCCATAACACTTAATTTTAGTTTGTATCTTATTTTTTGGGGGCACGTAGGTTGTCAACATAATAAGCCATGTCCATCGGTTGGATGTTACACAGCTTGACAACAGTTTGTTTTCAGCAGCTACCAGTTGCTATGTGGAAGTCACTTGACGCCACCAAACCTATTGAGTCGTTTACGGTGCCGCTGAGATACTGAACAACTGGCTACCAAACCATGCATGTGGAATAGTGCTAGTGCTTCATAAAAATCAGGAAGGGGAAAAAAAAAAAGAAAAAAACCATCAGCAAAACCAGATTTTATTTCATACCTGACCTACTCACTCTCACAGTCGTCGATGGCGAATGCATGTCAAATTATTGCAGAGACTAATTTTGGTCACCGCTGGCGACCCACAGCTCGCAAATTTGAGCCCTGCCACTTAGGCCACAAATTATGAATAAAGACATTTATTTATCAGTCTAGTTGCTCTGCCTCCCTATGATTGATACATGTAGTCAAATTATATCTAGATAAGGAGCAAAACAAACTTCTATTATGTACTTATATGTGTGTGTGTATGCATACACACACAGGCAGTAATCGTGTACAGACTGAGCAATTCTTACCTCTGTAATCATTTTACAGCTCTTGCATGGTCCAATCTGACTAAACAACTGAAGAATTAAGACTTCTGTCACGTCTCTGGACAGGTTACCTACATAGCTGCAAATCAAAGAAAAAAGCAGGGCAGAAATAATCATTAAAATTGCAAGGATGTGGCGAGACAGGAATTATTTTAAACAGTGTTAATATATTTATTTTACATTTAATATACCATTTGCTTCCCAGTTTGCAGGAATGTGTAGCGTTTTCTTGCAGAAAAAACTTTGCTAAAGCTACCTATTAAAATGAAATCCTCTAAATGTAACCATACTTTGAATGTAAGGCTCCATTTTGGGTAGTGGTTAGACAACACACAGCTAAATAATCCAGTTGCCCAATGACCAGCAGTAATTTGATTTAGAGTGCTAGATAACAACACCTACTTTTACCCACCCTCCAAAGACAGGACAAAGTAATCTAACACAGTTACTATACTGCATGTTACAGTAAAGATAATAGTTTCAAACTTATTCCCTGATTAAGGCAGCTGAAAAGTGACAGGGGATTTCAAGTAACCTCAAGCATTTCCTGCAAGATCAACCTGCATAGCTAAGCATAACAATACAGTGTTACATCAAATAATTGATAGCTATTATAAATACGAATGGACACTGGAAAAAGTGTCTCGTGGTATATGGTATACAGTATCGATAATCTTAAGGCACCTACCCACCAGACACGATGCGACAAAATTAATAGAACCTATACTTTTGAGAAGTATCTTTCACACGACAGGTAACGTGGGAACAGCACTGGAGCGACGTGAATTAAATAGGATTGGATCCTATTTTTTGCGATTTGTCCCGCGTCAACTAGAGCAATGAGATAAGCACTTCAGTGCAAGTAGTCCACAAGGTCTGTGAAGCAATTTCCAAAATGACGGCGGAAAAGAAACACATATTTCCTGTGGACAGATACCCAGAGCTTTACAACAAAGTTCATTGCAATTACAAACATTCAGATATGAAAGATTACAGATACTACAAAAGATTTAGAAGCGAGTAGTTTTTTGAGATTTACGATTATACTGTATTAGTGAAAAACTACTCACTTCTAAATCTTTTGTAGTCATTTTTGTATTACTTTAGTATAAATACATGTTAATTTGGATTCATATGTTGTTTTTTTTCTGACTATGTGAACGAAAAGACACACATTTGCCCGTTTTCCCATTGGAAATAGTGATATTTAGAAATATCACTGTCCTGGTCACAAAAGCAAAGTTTGTGGGGAATAATAGCCATTTTCTATACTTCTGAGGCATAAGCAATTAGGAAATAGCACTTACTACCCAGGAACAAAAATTGTGTTACATAGTGTAATTAGTTAAATAAAGTCCACCCGTGTGCAATCTAAGTGTCACATGATCTGTCACATGATCTCAGTATATATACAACTGTTCTGAAAGGCCCCAGAGTCTGCAACACCACTAAGCAAGGGGCACCACCAAGACCAAGAGCTCTCCAAACAGGTCAGGGACAAAGTTGTGGAGAAGTACAGATCAGGGTTGGGTTATAAAAAAATATCAGAAACTTTGAACATCCCACGGAGCACCATTAAAGCCATTATTAAAAAATGGAAAGAATATGGCACCACAACAAACCTGGCAAGAGAGGGCCGCCCACCAAAACTCATGGACCAGGCAAGGAGGGCATTAATCAGAGAGGCAACAAAGAGACCAAAGATAACCCTGAAGGAGCTGCAAAGCTCCACAGTGGAGATTGGAGTATCTGTCCATAGGACCACTTTAAGCCGTACACTCCACAGAGCTGGGCTTTACGGAAGAGTGGCCAGAAAAAAGCCATTGCTTAAAGAAAAAAATAAGCAAACACGTTTGGTGTTTGCCAAAAGGCATGTGGGAGACTCCCCAAACATATGGAAGGTACTCTGGTCAGATGAGACTAAAATTGAGTTTTTTGGCCATCAAGGAAAACGCTATGTCTGGCGCAAACCCAACACCTCTCATCACCCCGAGAACACCATCCCCACAGTGAAGCATGGTGGTGGCAGCATCATGCTGTGGGGATGTTTTTCATCGGCAGGGACTGGGAAACTGGTCAGAATTGAAGGAATGATGGATGGCACTAAATACAGGGAAATTCTTGAGGGAAACCTGTTTCAGTCTTCCAGAGATTTGAGACTAGGACGGAGGTTCACCTTCCAGCAGGACAATGACCCTAAGCATACTGCTAAAGCAACACTCGAGTGGTTTAAGGGGAAACATTTAAATGTCTTGGAATGGCCTAGTCAAAGCCCAGACCTCAATCCAACTGAGAATCTGTGGTATGACTTAAAGATTGCTGTACACCAGCGGAACCCATCCAACTTGAAGGAGCTGGAGCAGTTTTGCCTTGAAGAATGGACAAAAATTCCAGTGGCTAGATGTGCCAAGCTTATAGATACATACCCCAAGAGACTTGCAGCTGTAATTGCTGCAAAAGGTGGCTCTACAAAGTATTGACTTTGGGGGAGTAAATACTTATGCACGCTCAAGTTTTCTGTTTTTTTGTCTTATTTCTTGTTTGTTTCACAATAAAAAATATTTTGGATCTTCAAAGTGGTAGGCATGTTGTGTAAATCAAATGATACAAACCCCCAAAAAATCCATTTAAATTCCAGGTTGTAAGGCAACAAAATAGGAAAAATGCCAAGGGGGGTCAATACTTTCGCAAGCCACTGTATGTATGATTTATTGTCATATGTGTTGAAGTACTGTCAAAGAAACCACTCAATTTCCAAATCATGTTGACGAATATGTACCAGTCTTGACCATAGTTTTGTCAATAGTGATTTTTAAGAGTTGTATAGATCTGGCAGTTTTCAAATCTGCCACATCGCCTCTGTGTCACTTCTGGTGTGTATGGTCATGTCCCAGAAATGTTTTTTGTCGCCCAATTAAATCGCATCACATCTGGTGTGTGGCAGCCTGGCTATATCAGGGAATCAGTATGTTGCTAGTGTAGTGTAGGATATGTCCACTCCACTTATACCAACTATCCTTGTATCCTATATTTTTATACATCTGCCTCAAATGAGTTGTGAAGCATCCCCTGCATTTTATGTAGAAGTTATATAGGTCACATGACAAATGTCCTTTCATCTCATAGGAATTAAACTTAATATTTTGGCTAAACAACCTAAACTACAGATAAAGTATAAAAAGCTAAACACAGCATGTGCAACATAAAACGTGTCTCCAGTAATGCTTGAAAAAATATTGTACCAGTCCAGACATCGCTGCTGTACAAACAGCAGGTTATATTAGTGGTGGTTACAGCTATATGCTCATGTGGAGCAACAACAACACACACACACACAATTGCCGCAACATGCCAACAAGGCCTTATATTTTAAAACGAGTCCCTACGGGTTTTCTATGCTGTATCATTAGCATTTCCCCAAGTTCTGGAAGACACAGTGAATACTGTTACCAGTGGCACTGGAACATTTTTTAAAGTGGGGGTGCTGAAAGCCATTTAACAAAACTGGAACCCCCTGTATATGATGGTATCCACGTTGCCGCACCCCTAGCACCCCTAGTTCCAGCGCCCGACTGTGACAGTTTCAAACCTCAAGCCACTGCTTTGTCCCGACAACACGCAGATACACCAACAGTACAGCACAGAACTTGCTATCATACAACAGTTTTAACACTCTCTTCGACTTCTGTGCTATTGGATCGTTATTAGCACATCTCGTTGGTGGGAACCCATAAAACTAAGAGATGATACACATCATAAAACTGTAAATAGGACAAAATCAAATATTATATAGGAACAAAGATACAACCGGGTAAAAAGCAAATGCCATGCATTTAGCAAACTCCCACAGTTAAAACGAACTACAATGAGAACCAAAAATGTTTTTCAAAATCTTAAATCTATGTTAATTTTTTCTTTATAAAAAACGCAATTTATTTAAAAGAAAATTGAAATCTGAAGCATTGCAACAAAAATACAACTGCTGAACGGCGTATGCAACCATGGTGGTGAACAAGACAACACGGACTCTACCATCTCCTCAAATACCATGATCCTGAATACAGCAAAATATTAAACAAACATAAACACACATAACGGTTTTAAATCCTGAATAACCTAAAAGCATGCCATTGTATAACTTGGCCATCTGTGCGTGTGTGAAATATTCCAGATGTTGCCCGAGTCTTACGGATGCCTCTTCATCTAGCTGTCTAGGTACGGGGTGGCTTTGTTAATATTAAAGTACAACAAAGTTATTAAAATACAACTGGAATATGTATTTGATACTTACAGGGTCTTGGGGTAGCTGTCGTCATCCATGTTCTGGTATACCGGCCTGTTATTACTGTGCAACCCCTGCGTACTTTGGTGCTGTACAAACTGACTCCAGCGAATTTCTTTCTCTGGTAAAAGGCAGAAAATGGCGGAAACCGGCGAGCCAGGAAACCCAGGCCTGCACATGCGCATTGCCATTCCCCACAAAACTAGGAACGGAAACGTATGACAAGTCACCAAATTAAAATGTTAACGTTTTTAGGTGTAAATAGACAAAAATGTATCAGCTATTTTGTCACGAGTTAGCAATTCTTGGGTTAACGTTGATATGGACACAGCAAAGTCTCACTTGTTATTTTTTATGCGTGAATGACTGGTGGGTTGCCGGAAGTTGTAGTTTTGGCGTTTCACGTTGTGACCCGTCATCGATACGACTGAACCAGATACAAACTACAACTACCAACAGGCTTGACCTGCACGTTTGGCACAAGGTGAAAGTTTACCAGTATTATTATGGGATGTTGTTGAAGATGTTCGGGGTTGTTTGTACTGATTCTTGGTGTTGGTGAAATAAACCAAAAGCAAGAAACATTGTAATGTGTAACGTGTGCTACATATGATCGTGTAGCCCATCAGACGAAGTACTTAACTGGCTAATTAGCATTCGTTGACAGAGTTACACAACTGTCCCAATAAATTGAAAACTACTTGTCAATGTAGTTTACTGTATTATTGTGTAATTGCTGAGTATAGCGACATTTTGAAAACTACACTTACATGAAGCTTTTTATCATTTACTGACTGAATATTGTTGAGTGACTTTCTTTACAAGAAAATGTAATTATAATAGGACCCAATGTGACAAATAAATTATAATTCATATTTTACTATAACAGTCAGCAATGAGCTTGGTATTTTAAATCTGGCAATGTTTGATGATTTTACCAAGGGCGTGCCCTGTATTCTGGAAATGCGTTAGTGGCCACTGAAATCACAACACATTCTAATACTTGCAATAACTTGTGGTAAAAATAGGCAGTCATTATTGTTTGGATAAGAGTTGAAATAAAGGCACCTGCCCAGAACACGTACGCACAGATAGACATGGTGCAGAAAGTGGTGATTCCGAAAAGACTGAACATGCAGTGATTCAGTCTGGAATAACAGATCTCAAAATGATATCTACTCACTGTCCTTTTACTACATTCGATGTCTATATTATCACCCTGCACTAGACCTGGTGTTAGACCTTGATAAGGATGAAAGTGCTGGGTTTTATCATGAATTTAGTCCTGGGTCCGGACTGGCCATTTTGTTTTATTTTACAGCTGAAAAGAAAAATGAATGGCAGTATTCCTACCATGCGCAAAACTATTACAGTTAATTACCCCTCACATTCACAAGAACATAAGAACATAAGAACGTTTACAAATGAGAGGAGGCCATTCGGTCCATCTTGCTTATTTGGTTGTTAGTAGCTTATTGATCCCAGAATCTCATCAAGCAGCTTCTTGAAGGATCCCAGGGTGTCAGCTTCAACAACATTACTGGGGAGTTGATTCCAGACCCTCACGATTCTCTGTGTAAAAATGTGCCTCCTATTTTCTGTTCTGAATGCCCCTTTGTCTAATCTCCATTTGTGACCCCTGGTCCTTGTTTCTTTTTTTCAGG
Organism: Polyodon spathula; assembly: GCF_017654505.1. Classification (NCBI taxonomy): domain Eukaryota; kingdom Metazoa; phylum Chordata; class Actinopteri; order Acipenseriformes; family Polyodontidae; genus Polyodon; species Polyodon spathula. The sequence continues at coordinate 22,927,457 of NC_054543.1, forward strand.
TCGAAAAAGTCTCTTAGGTCGACATTGTCAATACCTTTTAAAATTTTGAATGCTTGAATTGTTTAAGACTGAATAGATTCAGTTATTTTAACCTGTCTGCATATGACATGCCTTTTAAGCCCGGAATAATTCTGGTCGCTCTTCTTTGCACTCTTTCTAGAACAGCAATATCCTTTTTGCAGCGAGGTGACCAGAACTAAACACAATATTCAAGATGAGGTCTTACTAATGCATTATACAGTTTTAACATTACTTCCCTTGGTTTAAATTCAACACTTTTCACAATGTATCCGAGCATCTTGTTGGGCTTTTTTATAGCTTCCCCACATTGTCTAGATGAAGACACTTCTGAGACAACAAACACTCCTAGGTCTTTTTCATAGATTCCTTCTTTAATTTCAGTATCCCCCATATGATATTTATAATGCACATTTTTATTTCCTGCGTGCAGTACCTTACACTTTCCTCTATTAAATGCCATGCCATGTGTCTGCCCAGTTCTGAATCTTGTCTAGATCATTTTGAATGACCTTTGCTGCTGCAACAGTGTTTGCCACTCCTCCTATTTTTGTATCCTCTGCGAATTTAACAAGTTTGCTTACTATACCAGAATCTAAATCATTAATATAGATTAGGAATAGCAGAGGACCTAATATTGATCCCTGTGGCACTCCACTGGTTACCTCACTCCATTCTGAGGTTTCTTCTCCAATCTGTACTTTCTGTTTTCTACATGTTAACCATTCCCGAATCCATGTACATGTGTTTCCTTGAATCCCTACTGCGTCAGTTTGAGAATTAATCTTTTATGCTGGACTTTCTTAAAAGCTTTCTGGAAATCTAAATAAACCATGTCATATGCTTTGCAATTATCCATTATCGATGTTGCATCCTCAAAAAAATCAAGCAGGTTAGTTAGATTCCCTTTCCTAAAACCATGTTGACTGTCTCCCAGGATACTGTTACCATATAGGTACTTTTCCATTTTGGATCTTATTATAGTTTCCATAAGTTTGCATATAATAGAAGTCAGGCTTAATGGTCTGTAGTTACCTGGTACCGTTTTGTTTCCCTTTTTGTGGATCGGTATTACATTTGCAATTTTCCAGTGTGTCGGTACAACCCCGGTGTCAAGAGACTGTTGCACGATCTTGGTTAGCGGTTTGTAATGTGTGCTTGGTGCTTGTTGACTGTAACCTGCCGCGGCTTCGGCCCTGTTCCCCTGTTGTCCGCTACGCGCTGCTCAGACGTGAGACCACGAGGTCAGGGTAGGCACCGTGCCTAGCTGCCTCGGTCTTTTTTAATACCGCAGTGCGTAAGACTCTGCCTGTGCTACTTCGGTACCACAGTGCCCATTGACGCTGTACCGATAAATAGGCTAGTGCATCGATGCGGCACGGTACTCGGTGCGCTCAGTGCGCGTGGTGCCTGACGCTGTACAGTACTCATTTACATCTCATTTACATCATATTTACATACGCAATATGTGGTGCAAGCTGTAACCCTTGGTGCGCGGTCCACGCGGTGCATATTAGACTGGTGCTGCACAGTACACGTGGTGCTCGGTGCAAGCGGTGCCCGGTGCATGTGGTACAGATTAGAACGGTGTTGCTTGGTACACGCGGTGCACACGGTGTTCACAGTGCAATGCTTCTAACCCGAGATGTTTTTATTACACATTACTTGGTGCACGCGCTGCACGTTGTACTTGGTGCTTTTTACCCAGTGCCACGCTACTCCCGGTGCCCACAGTTCTCGGTACATGCGGCGCACACAGTGTTACAGCGCAATGGTTTTTAACCCGTGATGTTATTATTGCACGGTACTCTATGCATGTGATGCATGTCATACTCGGTGCTCTTAACGCCACTCCCTGTGCCCCCAGTGCTGGGTGTAGACGGCACACACGGTGTTACAGCGCAGTGGTTGCTAACCCGGCGCTATGGCTGGTAGGGCTGGCTTCTATGCCTGCGTGGCCTGTGGGACCAATATCCCATAGGAGGACAGTCACAGCATATGTGCGCGGTGCCTAGGCCCTGATCTTGCCTCCTCAGCCCTAAATGGCGCCTGCGACACATGCGCGGCTTTTCTGCCCCGCGTGCTTGCGACCCACCTGGAAAGAGTCGCGCGGAAGCATTCTTCGTCCCCCGCAGCAGGCCCCTCCCACTCATGCCTCCCGATGCCATCACAGAGCCCCTCTGGGGAGAAACCCTGTGCTCAGGCACCCATTTCTACCCACAGCCTCTCCCTGTCGCCTCTGGCTAGACGTATGAAAAAGTCCCAGCAGGCGTGGGATATTATGGATATCAAAGCCTCGATCGGTCGCATCATGGAGCTTTTAGAGAGACAGGCCCCACCAGCTTCGGTCGTGGACCCCAGTGTGGCGTCCCCCCAACCCCCTGAGCTGGTCACAATCTCTGTGCCGCCCCCTGACCCCTCCGGGGGAGTACAGAGCAAGCAGATCGACTGGGCTCTCTGCTTAGATGAGGACGTGCTTTCCATCGCCGCCTCATGGGGTAAGTCCACGTTCCCTCCGGATATGGAGTTCGAGGTGGAGCCTGAATTCCAGGCTGATACAGCCCCTAGTTCCGAGGCTGCCCCGGTTAATAGCGCGCCACCACTGGCAGGGTCCATGCCCGTGCTTATGGAGCGCACGCTGGCGTACCTGCAGGTCCCCTGGACAGCACAAACAGAGCCATGCCGTTCTGTCTTTCCATCACATGACATGGCTCCCCAAGCTCAACCTTTCCCAGCGTTCCCCAATTGTATGGAGGAGGTGCATTCCTCTTGGAACCACCCTGCTACAGCGCCAGCGCAATTGAGATATAGTTCTTCTCTGGCCTCGCTGGAAGGGGCGGAGAAGCTGGTCCTGGCTGGGTTTACCCCTATGGACTCCACCATTGCGAACTTGGTTAAGGCGTCGCTGGTGGGAGGTACGCCCAAGGACCACATGTGCCCTAACCTGCAGTGCAGGATAACGGAGACACACATCCATAGAGCCAATGTGGCGGGAGCCCAAAATACCCATCTAGCGAACAGGTCCAGCATGCTCATTGCATACCTGGACGAAGTTTTGTGTGATGCCCCGCTACCAGAGCCGGTGGCCATGAAACTGCAACTTCTGTTGCACACGTTGCTCCAGATCTGCAGTGTCATACCCTGGGCTGGAGACTGGCGGGCCTAGTAGTCACGCGCAGACAGCTGTAGCTGTCGCAGGTGCCTGATGCTGATAAGGCCGCGCTTTTGGATGCGCCCATATCTCCAGGCCACACCTTCGGTCCAGCAGTGGAGGAGATCCTACAGCAGAGCCTTCGGGAGGCATCGAGGCCGGTAACCGACAGGGCCCCTGAAGGCTGGCGGCCTCAACACTGCACAACAGCTGCATTACTGGCGCGCTTGCACCTCTGACGTGTGGGTGCTCGCGATCGTACAATATGGTTATGTTCCTAACTAGCTCGCAGGATGGATACGCCGTTTACCTGCCAAAAAACACACAAAATAGAAACTCACACAAGTTTCACAATACCTTAATATGACTGCTCACTCACACAGTCTGGCTCTTCTCAGCAGCCCTGAGCAGACTGGCTGCCTCTCTTAAATACCCTGCACCAGGCTCTAATTTACAATTACCACCAGGTGCAGGGAATAACTAAACAACAAAACAATCACTCAATTAAACAATCAAATAATTAAACAATTTAAAACCCTTAGCCCATTCACCCAAATGTGCATTCTCACAAGGTTTTTTAAGCAGGGAGGATTTTAACCCCCTCCCTGCTATCTCACAGTGCTCCAGACCGAAGTGGCAGCCTTGCTGGACAAGCACACCATTCGTCTCGTAGATCCCACCTCTCTCGGAGAGGGCTTCTACTCGAGGTACTTTCTGGTACCGAAGCGGGACGGTGGCTTTCACCCCATCCTGGACTTGCGGTTTCTAAACTGGTTTCTAAAGCAGAAGGGGTTCCACATGCTGACTCGTCGTCACATACTCCAGTCTGTTCGGCCGGGCGACTGGTTCACCATGATGGACTTAGGGGACGCATATTTTCACGTTCCCATTCGTCCACAGCACAGGAATTATCTCCGCTTCGGACATCGAGCTGGGTTTATTACGCGTGCGCCCAATGCAGTCATGGCTCAATGCGTTCAGGTTGCATCCCAAACGCGACAGACACCGTCGGCTGACGGTGCGTCTCATAAGAACATAAGAACATAAGAAAGTTTACAAACGAGAGGAGGCCATTCGGCCCATCTTGCTCGTTTGGTTGTTAGTAGCTTATTGATCCCAGAATCTCATCAAGCAGCTTCTTGAAGGATCCCAGGGTGTCAGCTTCAACAACATTACTGGGGAGTTGATTCCAGACCCTCACAATTCTTTGTGTAAAAAAGTGCCTCCTATTTTCTGTTCTGAATGCCCCTTTGTCTAAAGTCCATTTGTGAACCCTGGTCCTTGTTTCTTTTTTCAGCCTGAAAAAGTCCCTTGGGTCGACACTGTCAATACCTTTTAGAATTTTGAATGCTTGAATTAGGTCGCCACATAGTCTTCTTTGTTCAAGACTGAAAAGATTCAATTCTTTTAGTCTGTCTGCATATGACATGCCTTTCAAGCCCGGAATAATTCTGGTCGCTCTTCTTTGCGCTCTTTCTAGAGCAGCAATATCTTTTTTACAGCGAGGTGACCAGAACTGCACACAATATTCAAGATGAGGCCTAGTGCATTGTACAGTCTAGTGCATTGTACAGTTTTAACATTACTTCCCTTGATTTAAATTCAACACTTTTCACAATGTATCTGAGCATCTTGTTAGCCTTTTTTATAGCTTCCACACATTGTCTAGATGAAGACATTTCTGAGTCAACAAAAACTCCTAAGTCTTTTTCATAGATTCCTTTTCCAATTTCAGTATCTCCCATATGATATTTATAATGTACATTTTTATTTCCTGCGTGCAGTACCTTACACTTTTCTCTATTAAATGTCATTGCCATGTGTCTGCCCAGTTCTGAATCTTGTCTAGATCATTTTGAATGACCTTTGCTGCTACAACAGTGTTTGCCACTCCTCCTACTTTTGTGTCGTCTGCAAATTTAACAAGTTTGCTTACTATACCAGAATCTAAATCATTAATGTAGATTAGGAATAGCAGAGGACCTAATACTGATCCCTGTGGTACACCACTGGTTACCACACTCCATTCTGAGGTTTTTCCTCTAATAAATACTTTCTGTTTTCTACATGTTAACCACTCCCTAATCCATGTACATGTGTTTCCTTGAATCCCAACTGCGTTCAGTTTGAGAATTAATCTTTTGTGCAGGACTTTGTCAAAAGCTTTCTGGAAATCTAAATAAACCATGTCATATGCTTTGCAATTATCCATTATCGATGTTGCATCCTCAAAAAAATCAGGCAAGTTAGTTAGACATGATCTCCCTTTCCTAAAACCATGTTGACTGTCTCCCAGGACCCTGTTACCATATAGGTACTTTTCCGTTTTGGATCTTATTACAGTTTCCATAAGTTTGCATATAATAGAAGTCAGGCTTACTGGTCTGTAGTTACCCGGTTCAGTTTTGTTTCGGTACCACCGCTGTTTCAAGAGACTGCTTCATGATCTTGGTTAGCGGTTTGTAAATTACTTCTTTCATTTCTTTGAGTACTACTGGGAGGATCTCATCCGGCCCAGGGGATTTGTTTATTTTAAGAGCTCCTAGTCCCTTTAACACTTCTGCCTCAGTTATGCTAAAGTTGTTTAAAACTGGATAGGAACTGGATGACATGTGGGGCATGTTGTCAGTATCTTCCTTTGTAAAAACTTGTGAAAAGTAATCATTTAACATATTTGCTATTTTTTTTTCTTCATCTACGATTTTGCCATTTGTATCTCTTAAACATTTAATCTCCTCTTTGAATGTTGTCTTGCTGTTGTAATATGGGAAAAACATTTTGGAATTGGTTTTAGCTCCCTTAGCAATGTTCATTTCTATTTCTCTCTTGGCCTTTCTAACTTCCTTTTTGACTTGCATCAAAAAAAAGAGGTTTAATGTAAAACTAATTTTGGCAATTTAGTTTAACATTTAGATTTGTCTACTTTAGGGATGTAATTGTTTTGCGCCTCTAGTACTATATTTTTGAAGAACAACCATCCTTTTTCCGTGGGTGTTTTCTCTATTTTACTCCAGTCTACTTCTGTTAGTCTCTGTTTCATACCTTCATAGTTTGCTTTTCTAAAATTGTAAACCTTAGCTTTAGTCTTTACTTTTGGGGATTTAAAAAACACTTCAAATGAGACCATGTTGTGGTCTGAGTTTGCCAGTGGTTCTCTGACCTATGTTTTAGTTATTCTATCTTCGTTATTTGAAAAGACTAAATCAAGGCATGCCTCCCCTCTAGTCGGTGCCTTGACAACTTGTGTTAGGAAGCAGTCATTTGTCATTTCCACCATTTCAATTTCATCCTTCGTGTTACCCGTCGGGTTTTCCCATTTTATTTGGGGGAAGTTGAAATCCCCCATTAGTATGGCTTCTCCTTTGCTACACGCATTTCTAATGTCATTGTATAACAGATTATTTTGCTCACCGTCTGAATCTGGCGGTCTATAGCATGCTCCTATTATTATGCCCTTTGAATTTTTGTCTGTTATTCTGACCCATATTGATTCGGCTTTTTTTTCTTTGTCCAGGTTTAACACCTGGGCTTCAAGACTGTTTCTTATGTATAGCGCTACCCCTCCTCCTTTTCTGTCCTGCCTGTCTTTCCTATACAGTGTATACCCACAAATATTATATTCGTCCCCATCACTCTCAGACAACCACATTTCTGTAACACCTATCACATCATAGTTACCTGTTAGTGCAGTAGCTTCAAGTTCTAGAATTTTGTTTCTGATACTTCCAGCATTTAGATAAATACATTTAATGGTTGTCTTACCTGAGTTGTTGTTCTTGTTTTGATGCGGTCTCCCTTCTGTTTTTTTGTTGATTTCTCCCCCCTTCCTTTCTAGTTTAAATGCTTCTGAACCTGCTCGAGGATTTTTTCTCCAAGTAGACTGGTTCCCTTTTTATTTAAGTGCAGTCTGTCCCGTCTATACAGATAGTCCTCGTAGAATGTGGTCCAATGATCAAGATAGGTGAAGCCTTCTCGTGTGCACCATGTCTTCAGCCATGCGTTTTGATTAATTATTTCCAGCTGTCCATATGGTCCTTTGCAAGGTGCCGGTAGTAAACCAGAAAATACCACAGTTTTGGTTTTCTCTTTTAATTTCCTTCCTAGCTCTCTGAATTTGTTTTGCAGGGATCTTCCAATGTTGTTTGTACCGATGTGGACATCTACTATCGGGTCCTCTCCTGTTCGTTCTAGGAGCCTGTCCACGTTCTCAGTGATGTGCTTGACCGAGGCTCCCGGAAGGCAGCACACTGTTGTAGTAAGGGGGTCCAAACTGCGAATTGAACTTGCTGCGTTTCTCAATATGGAGTCCCCAACAATCATGACCTCCCTTCTTTTTGCTGTCTGGTCGCCACTGTCAATAGGGTCCTGGATGTTGTTCCTTTCATTCTCTTGTTGTTGGTTCTGCTCATCAAAATTCTGAAGGGACTCAAATCTGTTGGTTGTTTTGATTTCTGGTGGTTGTGTTTGACGAAGTTTCTTTTTTTCCCTGCTTCTGCCTACCTGAACCCAGCTGTTCTGACCTTCTATCTCCCTGGTGGCTTTCAGTCTGTTAGGGGTGATGCAGACTTCCATGAATTGTGGGTGTGCCAGTTCCTCAAGATCTTGTTGCTGACTCACTTCTTCCAGCTCCATTTCTAGCATACTTACTAGTTTATGCAAGTCCTGGATCGCGCGGCACTTTACGCACACCTGGTTTAGCTCCGCTGGGTTTTCTCGGATTTCCCACATCAAGCAGGTGTCACAGATTACTGGCTTGAAGACCATGTTGAGGGTTTTTTTTTTAAAGTTTAGTTTCTTCTGCAGCCGTCAACCTGCTTCTAAACTGCTCTGTACTTTTCCATGCCTGTACTTCTCCCACTTGCTGTCGCTGGGAAGACTGCCTCATATAACTGCGTTGTTCTGCTGTGCTGTTGGCTCCTCCCCTCGCCCGTGTCTCAGAACGGCGCTGAATTTGAATCAGCTCCGAGTTTCAGCTTGTTTGTTATCAGAAAAACACACGCGGCTGTTTGACTTTGAGCTGCTGCTGTGTTTCCCCAATGTCCTCTGTTTTCTGATTAAATCAATTAACTCCAATTAATCTCCTTACTGCTTCTAAACTGCTCTGTACTTTTCCACGCCTGTACTTCTCCCATTCGCTGTCGCTGGGAAGACTGCCTCATGTGTACGGTGGCCCTGCGCTGGTGTAGGATTTCCTCTCACCTGCGCCCAGGAGTCCGAATGGGTACGGTTTACACCCGCAGGGTAGTAATCACGGACAGCTCCAACTCAGGTTGGAGCATGGTCTGCGAAGACAGAGGAGTCAGCGGACCCTGGTCGGGCTGCAGGACGTCCCTGCATATCAACATGTTGGAGCTGCAAGAGGTGTTTTTTGCGCTCCAGTACTTCCTACCCGTGGTGCGGAACAGACATGTGCTGATCCGCACAGACAATACATCAGTGGTGGTGTATGTCAACCACCAGGATGGCCTTCGGTCCCCAGGGTTGCACCACCTAGCCTTCAGGCTGCCAATTTGAGCCCAACAGAACTTGCTGTCCTTTCGGGCGACGCATGTTCCAGGTGTGGAGAATCGAGCGGTGGACCTCCTCTCGAGGGAGGGCCTGCACCCCTCGGAGTGGCGGCTTCACCCCCAGGTAGTGGAGCGCATTTGTTTCGGGAAGCTTCAGGTCGATCTCTTCGCCTCGGCAGAGACAACACATTGCCCCCTATGGTACTTCCTCCACCGCTGGCGGTCCACTTGGCATTGAAGCCCTAGCCCATGTATGGCCCAGGGCGGTCCTTTACGCGTTCCAGCCTCTGCCATTGCTCCCGGCCTTTCTTGAGAAGGTCCGGTCAGAGAAGGTATCAGTTCTCCTCGTGGCCCCCAGGTGGCCCAGGAGAATATGGTTTTCATCCCTGTGCCAGCTATTGGACGGCCCACCCTGGGAAATCCCGCTTCACCGGGATCTCAGTCAGACGAGAGGCACACTTTGGCACCCGGTTCAGGGCAGACTCCAGCTATGGGTCTGGCCCCTGAAAGGGACCACTGGTCAGCCTTACGGCTTTCAGACACGGGTAGTCATGGGTATGCTGCAAAATGTAAGGGCGCATTCCACTAGGTCACTGTATGCCAGTACGTGGAAACGGTTTCAAGATTGGTGCCGTTCTAATGGTCATGATCTAATCTCCTGTCCCATGCCCGCCATCTTGCAGTTTCTGCAAGATCTGCTTGAGTCTGGTAGATCACCTTCCACACTGAAGGTTTACCTAGTGGCTATTTCTGCTTGTCATGCCCCCATTGACTCTAAATCCCCGGGAGCCCATTTTTTGGCTACCCGATTTCTCTGAGGTGCTCTGCGATTGCGCCCACCTAGGAGGGCCACTCTCTCCAAATGGAGCTTTGAGATTGTACTGGAGGCTCTCACGCAGGCCCCGGGTAGATAACCGCACATTTCACAAGAGGTGTGGCTACGTCATGGGCCCTCTTCCAAGGTGCCTTCATGGCTGAAATTTGCAATGCGGCTAGCTGGGCTACCCCGCATACCTTTGCCAGGTTCTACCTCCTGAATGTGGTAGATCCCTCATTGCCCGCTGTGGGCACTAGGGTCCTGGATGTTGCACGCTCACACCACTGACCTTGATCAGGCAGGACTTGGTGTCCCTCATATACTGCCGCTCCTTTCTCCCCCGCCCATAGCAGACAGTCCGTCACCCACGCCTCTGCCTCTGATAACCACCCCAAACAACCCGACAGGTTTCCAAGGCGGTTCCCGATGGACTTGGTCCCCTTGGTTGCTCCCTGGACTGAACTTCTTACCATCACCAGAATCCCCTGAGATATCAGGATCTTAAATCCATAGCCAAGACCGGCAGAAGGACAACCGGGACATGACTGGCTGCCAGAGGTCCTGATTCAGCGCACCTGGAGACAAGATGAGATTATGCAGTACAGTTTAGTGAGCAGATGACCCATCATATGCGCCAATACAAACCCTCTGCTGCAGAAATAGGGCACATTATGCGGTGCAAATTAATGCTTCGCTGGGAGGACATTGAAGAGAACTTTGACGAAAATCTGACGTGGAAACCAGCAGGAGATGGAGAATATCAACCGCAGTTTGAACAGTTGCTGGACAGACTGAAACAGCAATACCCTGCTAAGACCAATTGGGACGCTATACATAGCTGCACACAGCACTCCAAAGAGTCTCTAGAGGAATATAGACAAAGACTGGAGTCGTGCTTCCGCAAACACAGCAGACTCCGACTAGGCACCGATGAATACAACAGTCTTCTAAAAGCAGCCATAATAAACGGACTCGTACCTGCCCTGAATAAACAGGTACGGATGACATGCATTGGATGGGAGACGGCTCCCCTCATTCAGGTTATCGAACACTGCAAGCACGCTGAAAGACAACAGAAGCAAGAGAGCAATCAAAAGACAAAAGACAAAAAAGAAGGAGTCAAATTGCAAGCAGCTCAGCTGGCTTATTATCAGGGCGAAGGACCAACCCAAGACGAATACCGACGCGGATGGGGCGGACGTGGTGGGAGGGGTCGGGGAGGGGGAAGCGGAGACGGTGGCAACAAAAAGTTTCAGAACCAGAATAAAGACAATAGTTGCTATAATTGTGGCCAGGAAGGACATTTTGCTAGAGATTGTCAGAGACAGCAGCAACAACAGCAAACCAATGGGAGTAACTGGCAGAGCGCTCCCCCACCGCAAGTATCACTATACAAACCGAAACCAGAATGAAACAAGGCAGGGACAGCTGACACCAAAACAGCGAACAAGCAGTACGTGCTAACTTTTTCTAAACCACAAGAAGCCCCCACCCTTGATCTCTTCGTGAATGGCAAGTCATTTGAATTCTTAATTGATACTGGTGCTGCAATGTCTGTCAAATGCTAGAGCTATGCCCAACCCAATGATATCAAATTAATCAGTAAAAACAGTGGGAGCCTCGGGGGTAGTATTGGGGGAGAAAATCATGATGCCTTTACCCGTACAATATGAAGGTAAAGCGTTTATGCATCGGTTTATTTTCTCCGAGTGCTGCCCTTGTAACCTAGCGAGGCGAGATGTACTATGTAAATTCAATTGTGAAATTAAATGTGAGCAAAAAGGAGTTACCGTTTCGTGTCCCTTGATGATGGCCCAAATGATTGAGACTCGTAGTTGGTTCTATTCATGGGATGTACAAAATGGAGGCGAACAAATTGAGGAGTTATTTAAAATGGCTCGACAACATTGGGGTCATGAAACTGGGTTTATATCACCTTATGCCTTACATTGCACTGCCCTGTACTCACCTTTATCAAGAGATTATGAATTTGAGATAGATAGAGAAAAAGTGGTTAGCACAACCTCCATCTAACAAAATAATTACGTGCACAGCCTTGCATATAGGTTTACGCTTTTGTGTTGCTGACATTAAACTAAATAACGATCAGTGTTTACTTTACCACACAACTGACTGTGCCACATATTATCGTAGCAAAAACCGATGATGTAGAGTGGAAAGATACTGGTGTCTGGTTTAAGTCTGTGTTGCAGGTGACTGACTGGCAAAGTGAAGACGGGTTCAAATTCTCCCCCAATGCTCGGTTGTTTGCGCTCCTTTCTTTTGGGTCGCGCCTGTCCAACAGGGAATCCATGGGACAGAGAACCAAAATGTGCCCCCTGGGGAGGCACTGGGAGGCATGTTTTCACCCTTGCTGATTGGACTCCCTGATTCTCTATGGGCAAAAGATAAGTGTGATATTGGCCTTATGAAAGGGGCAGAGCCCCTAACAGTCACACTGAAAAGCACACACCGGCCTAGCCGCGCCCAGTATCCTCTCAGCAAGGAAGCAGAGGAAGGCATTGCTCCTGTGCATGTGTCTTTGGACTCTAGAGGAACCATTGTGCCCTGCCCAGACTGGCCATGCAACACCCCGATTCTCCAGGTCCGCAAAGCCTCGGGAGAATGGCGATTTGTCCAAGACCTCGGGTAAGTAAATGACGGGATACATGCAAGGGCCCCTATTGTGCCAAACCCAGTTACTGTTTTGTCAGCTGTTCCCCCAAGTGCAAAGTGGTTTACTGTTATTGATTTAGCAAATGCATTCTTCAGCATCCCTGTTGCAAAGGACTCACAGTTTTGGTTTGCTTTCACCTTTATGGGGAAACGATGGACCTGGACAGTTATGCTTCAAGGGTTCACCGAGTTTGCCTGCCCTTCCCCGTTCATGTTTCCCCTATGTAGCTAAGTTGGCATACAGCCAAGACCATGTGTCGAAGGGAGGGGTGGTGAATGTTGTTAACAATTTTTGGTTTGCTCCAGGTTTTTTTTTTTTACATATGCTAACCAAATTTTGTGGTAAATGTGCGATTTGTATGACCAACAATGTAGGCTGCAGTATGCCCATGTCCGTGTCAGCTCATCTGAGGCCTGAGGGCCCCTTTGAACATGTTATGATGGATTTTATTGAATTGACACCTTGCCAAGGTTACAAGTACTGCCTTGTGATAATTGATGCTTTTTCTAAATGGATTGAAGCATGCCCCTGCAGACATGCCACAGGTATGGTAGTAGCAAAAAGCCTGATGAGAGATTATACCCCGGTGGGGTCTGCCATCTAAATTGACTTCTGACAATAGTTCTCATTTAGTGAATAGTTAGTGCAGAACATTTCTGAAAGCCCACAAATTGTTAATACTCTTAATATTACTATGAAAGTCTTTAAGGTTAATGAATCTCACGAAGTACATAAACAAAGAGTTAAACGTAGCCAGTTTTTCTCTCCTAATGGATGTTCCTTTAGACTCACGCAGGTCCTCCAAACGGAATAAGCTGGGAGGTGCGCTCCCGCTGGTTTGGGGTTTCTCAAAATGCACACGAAATTAACAAAGTGGCATATGAATTGGAAACATTGACTAACCTAACCACTGAAGGCTTTCAAATAATGCAACCTGAAATGAGGGCTATCAGAATCATGGTGATGCAAAATCGAATGGTACTGGACATGTTATTAGCTGAGCAAGGAGGTGTTTGCCACATGGTAGGTGAACATTACTGCACATACATACCTGAGGGAGACACAAACCTAACTGAAGTAGTACAACATTTATCCACAGTCTGAGAGAGACTGATCAGCGAGCATGCCCAGGATACTGACTGGGACCCTTTCTCCTGGATCCAGTCTCTGCTGGGAGTCTGGGGAGCAAAGTTGTTTCACTGGGTTATATATGGCGTAGTGATATTATTGTTGTTTTTGCTTATCATAACCTGTGTGAAAAAGTTATGTACTGTTTTAAAAATGCCCCTGCTTACTAATGATGGCCAGTGTAATGATCCAAATGATGACCCTTTATACGTTGGGCCATCACTTCATTTATATTATAATATATGTTAAACTTTGTAAATATTGCTTTAACTTGTACTATTGTGTGTGTTGGAATCATTTTCTGAATAAGGTGGAGACATAGTCTCAAAAGGGAGGGAATGTAATAGAGTAATAGAAATGTTATAGAAAATAGGATTGGCTCGACATAGAAAAGTACTGGAATCCTGCACTCCTATAACCTTGCTTGCATAACCTTGTATGCTTTATTTAAGATAAAGTTTATTACGCAGAACAAGGTACCGCAAGTCGTCTACACTGCAGCTGTGAGCTCAATGGATAACAGGATGAGCCAGACATGTCTCTTTGCACGTACACCCAAACCACCCATTCTGTTATCTGCTTGCTTAGCTATATGCCACGTGTGCATAGTTATAAATTTTTCCCTTATATGCTAATATCTGAATCATTGGCTAACCCTCTGCCTTGCTGACAGTTTTAAGGTATATAGGAAACTGATCTAACTCTGTAAGTTAGAACACTACTTAATGATTATCTAGCACCCTGTCTGTTGAGAGTGTTTTTAGTTTGCAAACTTAAGAAAAAGGCTTGTTTGTTTGGAACTCGCAGTCTCTCTTCCTTTTATGAGAATTTCCACGACAGTTTACCTACTGTAAACCTGGTTCCCTGGAAGAGAAGATGGCCACCAACCGTGAGGTCGCTCCATCGACATCATGGTTTCATCGTGAAAGAGGATGATTCTTCCACTGCATGGCGGTACCCTCAGGAGGCGGAACCGAGGACGTCACTGGGGGAAGGGGGTCTATCGGCAGCTTTGACATAAGAGCTCAGTGACACCTACCAGTAGGCAGGAGAGTATCCCATAAGGATGTTTGGTGGCCATCTACTCTTTCAGGGAACCAAGTTTACGGTAGGTAAATTAGCGTTCCCTCAGGTCTGCCCTCTAAGATGAAACGAGCCAGCTGGCGGAAGCTGGGATTACTGGACCAAGCATGGCCTGTGAAACAAAAACAAAACTAACTTAAAAAAAAAAATTGGAAAAGGAAAGATTGTAGGAATCAGGGAATCCTTGGGCAGACCCCCGAAACGCGTAGAGGTGGAGGGAACACTGTTCCCGGGCAGTGCGGATAACGACGATCGGGGTAACGCTGCCGAGTGCAGCACCTTTATTTTGTAGTTTTGTTACTGTGTTTTATTTTCCCTTTTTCTTTCGCCTTTTGTTCTTTGTGATTTATTATTTCCAGAGCACCTGCGAGAGCACCTGCCTGGACTGTGTACCTGGACTGGTATAACTGTGGTTACCGTTGCCGATACTCAAGCCATGGACAACAGCGACCTTTGCGGGCTGAAATAAATGAGTCAGCTTGAGCACTATCTACTTGTCAGTGAATTGCCCACCACCCTTCCACACGTGGTGTCGAGGTGGGATTCATTGGCACAGCCCACACAAAGCAATGCAATAATAAAAAAATTAAAAATAGAATAGACCTGCAGAAGTTTGCCACTTTGATGGACCTCCTGCGCCAAACCCTAACTGAAGTGGTGCAGGGGGGTGCCAGAGCGGCCGCAGCCCACAAAAATGACGGCAGAGGATCGGCCAGACGCCGACCTGGAGGTGTTCGAGGCCATGGCGATCTCTGCCGGGTAGGTCCAAGCGCAGTGGGCTTTCTGCCTCCTACCACAGCTGACGGGAGAGATGCAGGTGACGGCGAGGACCCTGGATCCGGAGGCGATGATGGAGTCACTCACGGGCTGCTGCAGTGTTGAACCGGGGTCTCGCGCAACCACCCTACCGTCGAGCCCCTTTGATGGCTTCAGCATTTCAACCTTCTGCTGAAGCTTTACGGTGGGGAACCAGTTCACCGATGTGTGGAACAAGCTGGGAGGTGAACCACATCGACCGGGAGTGCCCCGTTATGGGATGTGACCTCAGCCAACCAGGTAAGACTGTTCCATACATCAGTCACTCCAGCAGATGGGTTTTGTTATTCCTGTGCCAGTGGATGATACAAAAACCCAGGCTTTCTTGGATTTAGGGTGTGGTCAGTCCCTAATACAGGAGAGCCTAATCTCACCGGGGCATATAAAATGTATTCATGGGGATGTACGCTCATCCCAAGATCAGTATAAATATAGGAATTGGCCAGCAGGTGACTCAAGTACAAGTTGGGTTGCGTCCTCGACTGCCAGTACCAGTGTCACAGGAAATAAGTTAGCCGTGAAATAAGTTAGCGTTTGCGTTTTTTTGAGCCTTTATACACATGCGCGAATCTTAGACCTTAAAGGTAAGGTTCTCTGCGGAGATTTTTTGTCTGTACACTTTAATTCAGAACAGATTTTTATTGCGATCTTTCCTTGTGTTTAGTAAATTATTTTAAACTTAAAAATGTTGTCAGGATCTTTATTAAAATGTACATTACAAGAAGAATCGAGAAGGTAAGAACCGAAAACAAATCATTGAAATATGCAGACAGGCTAAAAGAACTGAATCTGTTCAGTCTTGAACAAAGAAGACTACACGGCGACCTAATTCAAGCATTCAAAATTCTAAAAGGTATTGACAATGTTGACCCAAGGGACTTTTTTGACCTGAAAAAAGAAACAAGGACCAGGGGTCACAAATGGAGATTAGACAAAGGGGCATTCAGAACAGAAAATAGGAGGCACATTTTTACACAGAGAATTGTGAGGGTCTGGAATCAACTCCCCAGTAATGTTGTTGAAGCTGACACCCTGGGATCCTTCAAGAAGCTGCTTGATGAGATTTTGGGATCAATAAGCTACTAACAACCAAACAAGCAAGATGGGCCGAATGGCTTCCTTTCGTTTGTAAATTTTATGTTCTTAATACTAATAACATGTTTTTCATATTATTGTTTAATAATAGGTTAACTTATGTAGTTTACAAAGTTTACATTTAATTGGTGGCTTCTTTATATTATAAGTTTTATTCGTACATTTAGCGAAAGAGAAATAAATCAAGTACATGCATTATTTTGTATATGGGTTATGACATAAGCAGAAATAAGATTTTGTTGTGTGATTTATTTTTATGTGGAGTTATATTTGTGTTTAAAATGTAATAACAACAGTTTCTAATACGACATATTATCTATTATTTAATGATAGGTGTTAAGTTTAATTCCCAGTTTACAAAGACGTGGCAAACTCTCACCAGAGTTCATTTTAAATTTGTGATTGCCGTGGATATTTATATTAGGTTTTCTTCATACAAATAATACGTAAGAACATAAGAACATAAGAAAGTTTACAAACGAGAGGAGGCCATTCGGCCCATCTTGCTCGTTTGGTTGTTAGTAGCTTATTGATCCCAAAATCTCATCAAGCAGCTTCTTGAAGGATCCCAGGGTGTCAGCTTCAACAACATTACTGGGGAGTTGATTCCAGACCCTCACAATTCTCTGTGTAAAAAAGTGTCTCCTATTTTCTGTTCTGAATGCCCCTTTTTCTAAACTCCATTTGTGACCCCTGGTCCTTGTTTCTTTTTTCAGGCTGAAAAAGTCTCTTGGGTCGACACTGTCAATACCTTTTAGAATTTTGAATGCTTGAATTAGGTCGCCACGTAGTCTTCTTTGTTCCAGACTGAATAGATTCAATTCTTTTAGCCTGTCTGCATAGGACATGCCTTTTAAACCCGGAATAATTCTGGTCGCTCTTCTTTGCACTCTTTCTAGAGCAGCAGTATCCTTTTTATAGCAAGGTGACCAGAACTGAACACAATATTCAAGAGGAGGTCTTACTAGTGCATTGTACAGTTTTAACATTACTTCCCTTGATTTAAATTCAACACTTTTTACAATGTATCCGAGCATCTTGTTGGTCTTTTTTATAGCTTCCCCACATTGTCTAGATGAAGACATTTCTGAGTCCACAAAAACTCCTAGGTCTTTTTCATAAATTCCTTCTCCAATTTCAGTATCTCCCATATGATATTTATAATGTACATTTTTATTTCCTGCATGCAGTACCTTACACTTTTCTCTGTTAAATGTCATTTGCCATGTGTCTGCCCAGTTCTGAATCTTGTCTAGATGATTTTGAATGACTTTTGCTGCTACAACAGTGTTTGCCACTCCTGCTATTTTTGTGTCATCTGTAAATTTAACAAGTTTTCTTTCTATACCAGAATCTAAATCATTAATGTAGATTAGGAATAGCAGAGGACCTAATACTGATCCCTGTGGTACTCCACTGGTTACCTCACTCCATTCTGAGGTTTCTCCTCTAATCCCAGGACTTTCTGTTTTCTACATGTTAACCACTCCCTAATCCATGTACATGTGTTTCCTTGAATCCCTACTGCGTTTAGTTTGAGAATGAATCTCTTATGCGGGACTTTGTCAAAAGCTTTCTGGAAATCTAAATAAACCATGTCATATGCTTTGCAACTTATCAATAGCGTTTACCTTTCTTAAATCCACGCAGAAGCGGTTGGTGCCTTTCTTGGCCACTATGACAATTGAACTGCACCACTCGCTCCTGGAAGGCTCAATCACCCCGAGCTCGAGCATATCCCATACCTCTTTGCGAACGCCACTTCATCGACTTTCTGGGATCTGGTGCGGTCTCTCTCGTACTGTGACACCTGGTGGAGAGATAGTGTCATATTCAACTAAGTTTGTTCTGCCGGGCACGTCAGAAAAAAAACATCGCTGAACTCCTCAATAAGCTTACGCAGCTCTCTTTGCTGATCCGGAACAAACTGTTGCCCCATTGAAATCACTCTTGTGCTCTGGGTCTCTGGACAGGGGCCTAAATCATCCTCCATATTGCCTGGGGCTATAAATAAGACCTCCCTTGCCTGCCAGGGCTTTAACAAATTAACTTGATAAATTTCACTTTCTTTCCAGCGATCGGGCTGTCTAATTTCATAATTTACTTTCCCTATAGCCTAAATCACCTCATACGGCCCCTGCCATTTAGCACACAGTTTTGACTCTGATGAGGAAAGTAGCAGCATTACCTTGTCCCCTGGTCGAAAAGTTTGAATCCATGCATTTTAGTTGTTAAGCTGCTGCTGTCAGTGCTGAGCCAATCTGAGGTTGTCTTGGGCCAAACGACCGACCAAATCCAGGCGATCTCTTAGTAGGAGCACATACTTCACTACATTTTTAGACGAGCCTTTGTGCTCCTCCCACCCCTCTCTCAGCAGGTCGAGAATGCCGCGAGGCTGCCGGCCGTACAGGAGCTCAAAGGGGGGGAACCCCGTTGAACTCTGCGGCACTTCTCTCACCGCAAAAAGGAGGTAGGGAAGAAGCGATGCCCAATGTTTCTGCTCCTGTGTTACGAATCACCTCAGCATTGACTTTAAGGCCCGATTAAAACGTTCAACCAGATCATCCGATTGTGGATGATAAACGGACATCCTGATGGGACGTATTTTCAATATTTTGTACACCTGCTGTAATGTATTGGACAGAAAATTGGTCCCGTGATCGGTCGAAATCTCCTTGGGGATTCCTACTCTAGCCATAATCTGCGCTAACTCGGTGGCTATTGCAGCGGCACTAGAGGACCTCAATGGAACTTACTCTGGGTATCGCGTTGCATAATCCACCACTACTAATATATGCATATACCCAGAGTCAGAAGATAGCAAAGGGCCCACTATGTCCATTGCAATGCGCTCGAAAGGAGTGGAAATAATTGGCAGTGGGACCAAAGGGGCGGGGCGCACTCGACCCGGTGCTACTCGCTGGCAGTCTGGGCATGTGGCTACATATCTCGACACATCAGTATGAAGACCGAGCCAATAGCATCGAGCCAATATTCGTTCCCTCGTCTTCTCGGCTCCGAGGTGCCCCGGAAAGGGGATATCATGCGCCAGCCTCATGACCTCGGTCCGACAAGACGGGGGAACCAACAATTGTGTTACAGGCTGTCCAGTGGATGTGGCTTGGTTTACTCTATACAGTAATTGCCCTGTGATACTGAAATGTGGATATACTAGCGCCCCAACGCCATCAACATCCTTACCTTCAATGGACCGGACCTGCCCCCAAGCGTGCACCAGTGATGGGTCGTTATGTTGGCCCCACACTAGGTCCGCACTTGAGTACCACAAGTCCTGTACATTGAGAGGGGCTGGAATAACCTCTGCCCTAGTCGGCACAATAACCTCACCCTCTCTGTCACACTGCATTCCCACTCCCTTCGACTGGCATTTGTTACCATTGCAGCACTCTCCCACCAGACCCCAGCCTTGTCTCAAAGACGCTTGCTCCCATTTCGCGGTCCATCTCTCCTTATTTGTTTTAATAGGATGGAAAAGAGGGGAAAACATTTCATTATGAAAAGGAAACATATCACCAATCCGTTCCTTTTTCTTTTTTTCTGCCACGTTTACGTGTGTGGCTGAGACTGCCATTATTTGCTTCAATTGTTTGAATTTTGGCCAGTCTTGGCCCAGAATAACTGGGTATGGCAACCGTTCCGCCACCCCGACTACAAGGTGATGTTTTATCGGTCCTACCGATAAATATACATTTAATGTGGGGTATGCCGCCGTGTCTCCATGGATACAGGAGATGGCCACCTGACCTTGTGGCTGCCACGACACACCGCCCAAGAGAGCTGTCCTAATCAAGGTTTGCTCACACCCCGTGTCCACTAACACGTGGGTTTTCACATTTCCTAAAACCACGTCAATTAAACAGGGCCCCTCCCGACCATTTTCCCCATGCTTACCAGTTCCAGGTATCCAATTGCACGCAGCCACATCACACTCCATGGCAGCGGGGCATGACCTGGCCCTATGTTCTAGCTGGTTACACCTAAAACAGAGAGGGGGGACCGAGGGGGCATAGGTTAAATATCTGTCCCGCTGCTGGTAGGGCAACGGGGCAGGGGCAACACCTCTACCCCAGCTGGGGGCCAACCTCGGTCTCCATGGGGGGGGGAGGCAAGGGGGCCCACCGGGGTCTGCGGTCTCGGTGGTCTTGGTCCCGGGAACGAGGGTGGTGGTGTTGGAGGAGTGGGAGGGAGAGGTTGGTTACTGCCACCACAATGGCTTCCCCCATTTGTTGAGCGGTCTTCTTCTCAGGGGTCAGCCAATGGACCATGTGGTCGCACAACCGCTCTGCGACCACCCTGGGGCATGTCTCCGGGGCTCTCCGGTACTCGCGGAACCGCGTCCCGTGGGTCTCCACGGTGATGTTGAGGCGGCAGAGAATAGCCTGCTTGACCAGGTCATAGTCGGTGGAGTACTGGTCGTTCAGGGCTTGGTAGGCTGTCTGAGCCTCCCCGATCAGGCAAGGTTCCACCTGGCTTGCCCAGAACTCCCGCGGCCATCCCGCCACGGTCGCTAGCCACTCAAACGCCACCAAGTATGCCTCTGGGTCATCCTCCGCCGTCATTTTCATGGCCCGTGCCTTTGGGGGCGACATCAGCGATGTTACGGTAGGGGTCGCTCCTGCGGCAGTGGCCAGCTCTACCCGTTCAATGAGCGCCGTGTAGCGCTCCTCCCTCCGTCTCTCCTCTGCATCCTGTCTGATCTCCAGTGCCTGCAGCAGCTCCGCCAGTGCGTCGCGGTCTATCCCACCTCTGGCATCATGTGTGGCAAAGTGGTTGTTAAGGGGAACAAGTGTAGCGGTGATGCGATGCAGGAGTGATGAACAGACAACGGTAAGACAACAGTGTGTAAAGCGTGGGGAGGGTGAATAACACAGTATAGTACGGAATAGAAAACAAAGGCATGGTCACCAGTCCTGGGTGAAATTTAAACGTGCAGGTGCTCTGTGCAGTGGTGCTCCAGATAATGCTTTTCGTGGTGACAGCTCCGGAGGTGTGCTTTAACTAAGTCTAGTGGTGCGACAAAGACAGACAATTACAGACAGACAAATAACACACAATACATATAACACTTTTTGTTCTTTTACTCTTAGAGCTCCTCTCTCAGTCCTTCTCTCCTAGCGTTACCCAAACAAAGGAAAAGATCAGCATTACCCTGGCCCTTATATGTACTCCCGCATGACATGTAGGTAAATGGTTGCAGCTGCCTTATTACCTGCAGCTGCCCCTCGTTTACCTTTCAGGTCAATACGGTCTTACAACAGAGTCTCGCTTCTTTCCAGGCTGACTGACTTCCCGGTCCCGGAAACGAACTGTCAGGCCAGCCCTTCCAGATACTTTCATTCTTTAGCGCCCTCACAGGTAGAGAGGGAGATTTATCACCAGAACTCGTATTTCTGTCACAGACCCATATTGATTCGGCTTTATTTTCTTTGTCCAGGTTTAACACCTGGCCTTCAAGACTGTTTCTTATGTATAACGCTACCCCTCCACCTCTTCTGTCCTGCCTGTCTTTCCTATACAGCATACTTACTAGTTTACGCAAGTCCTGGATCATGCGGCACTTTACGCACACTTCGTTTAGCTCTGCTGGGTTTTCTCGGATTTCCCACATCATGAACGTGCCACAGATTACTGGCTTGACGACCATGTTAATGTTTTTTTTTTTTTTTTAAGTTTAGTTTCTTCTGCAGCTGTCTGCACTGCTTCTAAACTGGTCTGCACCGTTTCACGTCTTTTCTTTTCTCACGCTGTCGTTTCCATTCGCTGTCGCTGGGAAGACTGCCTCGTTTATAGCTGCGTTGTTCTGCTGTGCTGTTGGCTCCTCCCCTCGCCCGTGTCTCAGAACAGCAATGAGTTTCAGCTTGTTTGTTATCAGAAAAACACACGCGGCTGTTTGACTTTGAGCTGCAGTGTTTTCCCAATGTCTTGTGTTTTCTGATTAAAGCAATTAAAAATGTAATTTCTCCTTACTGCTTCTAAACTGCTCTGCACTTTTCCACGCCTGTACTTCGCCATGCTGTCGCCTCAAATGAACTCAAATGAACTAACAGTTTGTCTAATCAGAGCTTTTGAATTATTTTTAGCTCTAAGTGGCTGGTTGCACAATTAGCACTATTCTAGGACTAGCTAATGTTAACTCAGGTAAGGTAGTCCAAGATTAGTGCTGATCAGAGTTTATGAAATGAGCCAAAAGAGTTGGATATTTTATGTTATCTCTAAAATTGTGTTAAGTAACTAATTGTTAGTTCAACTGGGCAATCAATTTAATAACACTATGTAACACAATTTTTGTTCCTGGGTAGTAAGTGTTATTTCCTAATTGCTTATGCCTCAAAAGTATAGAAAATAGCTATTATTCCCCACAAACTTTGCTTTTGTGACCAGAACAGTGATATTTCAAAATATCACTATTTCCAATGGGAAAACGGGCAAATGTGTGTCTTTTCTTTCACATAAAGTCAGAAAAAAACAACATATGAATCCAAATTAACATGTATTTATATTAAAGTAATACAAAAATGACTACAAAAGATTTAGAAGTGAGTAGTGTTTCGAGATTTACGATTATACTGTATTTACAGAATATATAAATAATAAGTCTAATGCAAATAGTTGAGCAGATTGCACTTGACCCCAAGTCTGGCTTTAACACATTTTCCCAAGTGAAAAAATACATATACTAATAAAAGGAAAGCAAAGTTAAAGAAAAAAAAATATAATACATTATTTGTCTTCCACACGTAGATATTACTGACAGAACATGAACATTCATTATATCACGGATACAAGGGTGTGACAAGTGTCAGCATATGAAGAAAAGACGGTAGCCCCAGAGATGACACCAATCCTCCCAGCTGAGGTCTGGGAGATTCTTGGTATTGATCTGACAGGCCCTTTGCCAGAAACTAGTTCTGACACTTAGTATATTTTAACTGCTACCTGTCTTTTTTCCAAATATGTGGAAGCCTTTGTTTTGAAGGACAAAACGGCTAAATCCGTGTCATGTTGTTTAAGAACTCTTTTCTTTTGCTATGGACCATCAGGTAAAATAATTACTGATCAAGGCAGGGAATTTATCAATGAGTTAAATGACTTACTGTTTGAGGAATTTGGCGTGGAACATTTAATTACCTCTGCATAGCTCTCTCAGATGAATGGGCAGGCTGAAAGAACTAATCAGACAGTTAAGCGAGCTCTGTCTAAATTGATAAATGAAAAGCAGGATGACTGGGATGTGTTTCTGGAGCCTGTACTTTTTGGAATTAAAAGCAAGAGTCCACTAAGTACTATCCTTTTTTACTAATGTTTGGTAGACATCAGAAATATTTTTCTGAAATTGGCACCGTACCAGGAGGATCATTTGCAGAAGGTGATCCTGATGTTTGTAAAAACATTGAAGAACACAGGAGCCAGATGACTGACATTTTAAAAAAATGTCAGGGGAAATATTTCTGCATCACAGGATAAGCAGAAACTTTGTTTTGAGAAAAAAAAAAAAAAGGATATGAAGTGTTTCCAGTTTGCCAGGGGAGATGAGGTGCTACAGAGAAATATGGTGAAGTGGGCAAAAATGGGTGATAGATTAAAATTTGATTGGGTTTGTCCATATGTAATAGAGGGTTTCCAAGAACTGTGCAGTTCTTAAGAACATGAAAGGGAAAATCATCAGAAAAAAAAGCTTCCCTGATACATCTAAAACCCTACATACACATTTCTCGCAGTCCCTCCTTTGTTTTAGCAGTGTCCACATCTCCCAGCCCACCTGCCAGTGATGGGGTTGGAGAAAGCGTATGCAGCATACCCAGAGTGTATAGAGGAGGAAAGGGATTCTGTTGCAGAGGATATGGAAGTTTCTGTACCATTTGAAGATCAGCAATCTGACAAGGGTAGATATATAGATAAATAGATGGATATCTATGTTAAGTAATGTAGTGGATTACAAAGTAGTTGTCCTGTGTTTTATCTCCCCTTTTATAATGCCACCTTGCTTACCACCAGGTATTCTTTCTGAACAGACATCTACCAATAGAAAAACTGCAACTTTTACCTGTTATATTGCCACCCCGATGCCACATTTCTAAGCCAAGCAAACTTGTATATATATATATAATATGTATCTGTCTATCTATCTATCTATCTCTCTATCTATTTATCTCTCTATCTTTATACAGTTGTTGACAAAAACATAGTTAAAGGTTATATTTACATCTAGGCCATGCTAAAACCAAATCATAGTAGCACTCGCAGTGTTAAAATGTAGCATCATCTAGGGTGATTATACCTGACTTTTAACCCCTTGGAAGACACGTGCAAAAATATTACTATTGATAATAGATATATGATAAATACATTAATGGGTTGCAAAACAGTGAGTGTCATTAACTATGGAATGTAATTAATATGTTTATATATTTTTAAAAAGTATTTATTATGTTATTTTTGCCCCCAGGTTTTGAGAAGCCACCTGAAAAGCAGTTAAAGGCTGTTTGCACTGTGGAAGTCCATCCTAAACAAATTCCTAAGTGCAAATCAAAAAGAATCAGCAGAGAAATAGATACATTATATCTAAATGTTATCTCTGATGGGTTATGGCTTTTAGATGAGCATATTGACTAGGCCAAGTACCTATTAGGTCAGGAATATCCTGCAATAGATGGGTTACAAAGTTGTGTCCTGTTTCACTCTCCCATGATAGGCACATTCCAAAAACCCTTTGTTCAAATTTTAAATGTAGAAAACAGTCATTGGGTCGCAGTTTCAAATGTGCAATCACAGTCTGAATCTGTCGTTCAAATCTATGACAGCATGGGTACAACTGTCCCACCAGAGCTTAAACGCTCCTTACGTGCCATGCTGCACATTACTGACCTTGAGATCACCTTAGAGCACATAAACGTGCATTTGCAACAGGGCAGCAGTGACTGTGGCTTGTTTACTATAGCCAATGCGCTTGTCCTTTGCCAAACAAATGATCCTGGAAATTTTGTTTGGAGTCAGCACCAAATGAGGGAACATTTAATTAAATGCTTTAAGTCTGGGAAACTGACAATGTTCCCTTGCAAAAAAAGGACAAATAACAGCTATGTAAAAACAACAACGGAGTTTCAAAACAAACTGTAATATGGCAACCACCCTTGCAACAAAATGGTACTGTTGCTACACTGACTGCAAATGAATCCCTGGGTGCATATTTGATAACAGCTTTAATATGCACAGATACATGTTTTTATTACTGTGTGAATCGTCCAGAAATTTGTTGTAAGTATAACACAGGATTTCGCATTTTTTAAAACGGTGATTTAGCTCTCTTTGTACTGGAACTCAGAGTCTGCATTATGGGACCTGGGTTTACCTTGGAAGGGTGAGTTTACTTTTTTTTTTTTTACATTTTTAACATATATGATTATAATTTACTAATATATGTGTTTGTAATATAAACACAAAATAACTATTCATTAATAATTTAATTTAAAAAACCCATCCTTTTATGGTTTATGTGAGGGGTCTTTGTTAATAATAAAGATTACTAATACAGCACATGTTTTGCAGTACACACAGAAACTGTAAATAATTTTACAAAAAAAACTAGACTTTTCAAAAAAACCTTCCTTTTATGGGTTATATGAGGGGTCTTTGTTTAAGTAAAATGTTGTAAATTCCGGACAAAAAAAACCAAAGAATTTGTGTTCAATATTAACATCCCACTCTTTTGGCCAGTACCTTGACGTGGTGAGTGTTTTTTTTTTTACTAAAGCTGGTCTTTTAACCCACTCACACAACAACTGATGCAATCATCATGATTATTGATAACATTTTTTCAATGCAATAAAATAATTAATTCAAACTTCTGCCACTTCTTACAGAGCAACATATGCAGATTCCACCTTTTCATTATCAGCTATTCCATGCTGCTTCTAGTCCAGGCCCCTATCCTCACCTACTGATGTCTCAACCTCTTAGCTCACTCCTATCTCCAGACTCTTGTCTCTCCCTACACCCTCCTTGCCCTCTCTACTGAAATAGCTGTACCCCCCCCCCCCCCCCCCCCCCTTACTTCCGGAGCCCACTTTCTCCACCCTGGCCTCTCAGAAGTGAAAGGAACTACCAATGGATATCAAGACTGCACAGCCCCCGGCCACCTTCCCTGACCACCTTCCAGCGCCTCCTCAAGACTTCAAAGCGCTCAGATATATGTGACTATATTAGCTACATCCATTGCTGGGGCTCACTGTTTACATTTGTATTTGCACTACTTGCATTAGTTCTCAACTGTATTATATTTCTTTTTAATTACACTGCTTGTAGTTTCTCTTAACTCTCTTGTTATGTTCAAAATTTAAGTACAAGTGTTATGTTTTTGGGTCATCTTGATCTAATGCAATTACAAGTTATAGTTATAGGTATCTGTACAGGCTGTACAAGTCCACTTTCCCTTCACTTATATCTCCTCTACCATGTGGCAACCACATGCTTCATATTTACAGAATAAAATCACAAAAAAATAACCGAAGAAAACTTATATTTTTAACAATATCTCCCCATAAAGCTCAGGTGCATTAATTAACATCATTATTATAACCAAAGAAACAATAACTTTTACACTCTATGCTTGCAATGTGATTTATTATTTCTTACTATAACAGGGAGTAAGATTTCCATTAAATAAAATACTATATAACATTTTAAACACTGTCCTACCTAAAATAATAATAATTGAAAGGGAAGAATTGAGATCTTCTGCAATAGGGGTCTGGAGACACTTCAGCCCACTCCACTTTAAAAGGTACTGTAGTTACGTCTGAAAGAGTTGTGTATTTTGAGTTGTTTCACTCTTTTTTTCCCCCACCAACAGAGTAAAAACATTACTACAAAAAAAGAAAAATAGCTCAATGGAGACATCCAAAGTAAGTAAACAAGTCTCTGTGTGTTAAATGAATAACCCCTATATATGTATAAAAAATGATACTTCAAGCAGATTATCTGATTCTGACTACATACTGTGTCTATTTAACAAATGATAATCACAAAATACACAAACTGTTGGTTTTATGTATATATAAGTACACTTTCTCTAATAAGGGTGCTGTGTTTTGTTTTGTATGTAACTGTTGCAATCAACCTACTGTAAAAAAAAAAAAAAAAAAAAAAAAAAAAAAAAAAAACATCTTGGTATTTCTTTGCAGAAACATCAATCTGGATTGTTGGGCACAGTTTTCTGCACTAGGGGGAATGCCGTGTCAGACAAATGCTCGGGCTGGACCTGCAGCTGCCAAACTCCTCTGTCCGTTGGTTCAGATGGAGGGGGCTTAGGTGGCATTTTTTTTTTGTTTTGTTTATGATTTATTTTTTAATTCCCCTTCTTCCAAATCTGATATCCTGGTGATTCATGCTGGAGGCAATGAATGAATGGTAAATTGAAAAGTGTGGAATTAGTTAGAAAAATGAAAAAAGATTTAACAAATTTGCATGAGCTATTTCCAAATACAAAAATCCTTTCCTCGTGCTTCACCCTGCCACGTCTGTGGAAAGATGTAAAAGCATCTCCAAAAATAAACAAAGCACGTAACTGGTGAACAATGTAATTTCGGATTTTTTAAGGGGTTTGGGATTTCAATTTGGCACCACGAAATTAAATTTGGGCTTTTCAGGGGAGGGGGGGGGGGGGGGGTTGTCCATATGAATGACACTGGTACTGATATATTCCTAAAAAACCTCCAGTATGGAATTAAACCACACCTTCTGTAAATATATCCCTCCCTTCCCATGCCCACCCATTTTGATCAAGTCTACATGGGATAACTAAATCTGTTTTAATATAGAAAACGTACACGTTTTTAGTGGAAGGTGGTGTTTAAGGTGTATATATAATTTGAGATATGCACAAAACGATTGGCTTCTTATGCATACCGTCCTGAAAGTGCAGTTAAATTATTTATACGAACATCTGTAATCTGAGCTGACATGGTGGATGTACTCGCACAGCACCAAGTACTGTACTAATAGTCATGGGAGCTGATTTCTTAGCTCGCTTCCGTGACTTCCGACTCGAGCAAGGGTGTGATGATGTGCTTGTCAGGTTCTTTGACCAAGCACCTGTGGTTAATGGTCGGGTGGTCGAACCCAGATACACCGCTGCGTACCCTCACTTTGAAATTAATCGAGATCTATTGTATCATGTTTATAAATTACCACAGACCAGGGAAGTGCGTCACCAATTGTTCATCCCTCAGCCCTTTAAAGAGGATTTGCTGCAACTGGCTCACGCTATTCCCCTGTCTGGACATTTGAGGAAAGACAAGACCACAGCTAGGCTTGTGTCATGGTTCTTTTGGCTGGGGCTGGATGGTGATGTCAAATGTTTTTGCAAACGTTGTGGGGAGTGTCAGAAGGCCAGCCCTAGAGCTGTCCCACGAGCCCCATTGGTGCCCTTGCCACTTGCGGAAGCTCCGTTTGAGCATATTGGAATGGATGTAATTAGACCGCTAGAGCGCAGGGCTGCAGGATACACCTATTCATCACCTATTGGTCATCATGGATTACGCTACGTGTTATCCAGAGGCCATTCCCCTCTGCTCTGCGTCTGCTAAATTTGTTGCCAACGAGCTAGTGAAGGTTTTCTCTCAGGTAGGGATCCCCAAGAAAATATTGACTGACCAAGGCAACAACTTTATGTCCCAGCTAGTCCACGGAACATGTTAACTTTTGAGAATTAAGATCATTAGGACCTCGGTTTTTCACCCCCAGACCATGGTCTTGTGGAGCGTTTTAATAAGACCCTCAAAAACATGTTGCGCAGATTCATTGACAGTGACGTGAGCTACTGGGACAAGCTGATTCCTCCCCTTCTCTTTGCTATCAGAGAGGTACCTCAGGCTTCTACGGGGTTTTCGCCATTCGAACTGTTGTATGGGAGGAGACCCCGGGGTGTACTCGATCTGGTCAGAGAGATGTGGGAGGAACAGCAGGACAATTCGATGAATACTGTCCAGTATGTGTTGGACCTGCGCAAACATCTTGAGTCTGTAGGGAAATGGGCACATGATAATTTGCAGCAGGCTCAATTCAGACAGGAGACCCAATATAACAGAGGAGCCCAGTTACACAGGTTTCAGCCGGGGGATAGTGCTTCTTTTGTTACCCAGCTCTGAGTCTAAACTTATGGTGAAGTGGCAAGGACCTTTTGAGGTTACACGCCGGATTGGGAAGGTGGACTATGAGATCTGCCAGCCGGAGCGACGGAGAGAAAAGCACATTTACCATGTAAACCTCTTGAAGCCCTGGTTGCAAAAGGAGGATGGTGTTTTTGACTCCCTTCGGGTTGTACCAATTTAGGACCATGCCCTTTGGGTTGCACAGAGCACCAGCCACTTTCCAGCGGATTTTGTGGCCCCAACAGCAGTACTCCGCTGCTTACATAGAGTGCTATGCAGTCCTGATTTCAGTGGAAGGTTCACCCTGCAGACGGATGCGTCAGAGACAGATCTTGAGGCAGTGTTGTCTCAGGAGGTGCGAGGAAGCAAGCACCCGGTCCTGTATATCAGCAGGAAGCTCCTTCCCCGCAAGAAAAACTACAGTATCATCGAGAAGGAGTGTCTCGCAGTTAAATGGGCAGTCGAGTCACTCTGGTACTACCTTCTGGGGCGACACTTCACCCTGATTACAGATCATGCCCCCTTAGCATGGCTTCACCGAATGAAGGATAACAACGCCAGGATCATGCGGTGGTACCTGGCCCTGCAGCCCTATGCCTTCAGGGTAGTCCACCAAGCAGGGAAACTGCATCAAAACACAGATTTTTTCTCTCGGGAAGGCATGGGGGTGTAGGATTTTCAAATGGACCAGTGGTGCCATTCTGAGGGGGAGGATATGTAACAGGGGAGACCTGCACTGACTCTCTGGGCACATTCATAGTGCTGCGGGAAGAAGGCAGCAGCCCTGCAATATCCGCCTGTCAGTCATGGCATTGACACGGAGAGGTGGGAAAGAGGGTGTGTGGGTTTTCCCCCCCTCTGAGTGGCTGAGGTGCGGGCTTTGGGGGGTTGGTGTACTGATAAAAGGATGCTCTGGAGTTCCCTCAGGTCTACCCTCTAAGACGAAACGAGCCAAAACAACCCGCTGGTTGGACCGGGACGAACTATGGTTGATAAATGGGGTCGCGGTGTTATAGACCAGGTTGTTTTGTGGCACAAAATAGCTGATTTTCCACTAAAAGGAACTCTGAGTGAAAGTAAGTTACAAGAATGTAGAGAAAAGTTAGAAGAGTTTGAGAAGACAAAGAAAGAGAAAAAGAAAAATAAAGTTGACTGGGATAGTGTGACGGAGAGTGAATGAATCCAAATCAACAATCTCCCTCTCGACCGGTGAGGGCACTGTACAACAGGAGCTGCGGGCTTCCTACTGAATGGTTGGGCAGTTCATCCCAGGGACAGTCGGGTGCCGGCCATTCAGGAAGAGGGCAGCGTTACGGTACCTGGAGTCATCGCCCTAGTATGGTGAGCGAAGTTTCAGTCATGAATTGGAGGAGACGTGATTGAACTAGCTATCGGAGGGGGCGGGGCTTAGGGTACTTTTGGGGGACGTGACGCCGTAATCGTCTCCTTTGTTGTGGTTAATGGGAGGAGACAAGGACGGAACCCTGAATGAAGTGTGGGTTCATTGAGAAGTGTTGTGTTTGTTTTGCCAGACGGCTGATACGAAGCTTGAGCTGCAGCGAGAAGCCTGGACCTGAACGCGCACGAGCACCAGCACTCAGAGAACCGCACCTGCACCAGAGCACCCAGTTTGGAGACGTGTTTTCTGTGGTTATTATTTCGGGACAGCAAACCCTTTGTTTTGTAGCTGGTAATACCCATTGCTGGGTAGATCCAGCTTTATTATTTTGAGTCCAGTTTTTGCTGGCAATACCCATTGCTGGGTAGAGCCAGCTTTATTATTTGAAACCCGGTTTAAAGGGCATTAAAAGAAACCTTACCAGTAAACTTTGTGTTTGTCCTTTGTTGGAGCACCTCAAATCACCTATACACTGGAGCACTGCAAACCACTTTGCCACAGATAGTTATAGGAAATGGGAACAAGAAGCAAAAAGACAAACAGCATTGCAGGCTAAAAGCATAACGGTAAAAGCAAGTCAGAAAGATAGTACTGAGGAAGAGAAAAAAGAAAGACTGAGAAATAGAGATTGTGATGAGGAAAGGGACCCCCCCCCCCCCCCCGTATTGTGTTCCTGTTCCCACAGCCCCTGCTCCTCAGCCTGATCGGCCCGTCCAAGTCCACCAACAGCCCCCGCCCGCGGCAGAGAGTCTGCCACCTGCGCCTCCGCCTCTGATATGCACCCCAAGCAACCCGACAGGTTTCCAAGGTGGTTCCGGATGGACTTGGTCCCCTTGGTCATCCCCTGGACTGAGCTTCTTATCATCGCCAGAATCCCCTGAGACATCAGGATCTTCCAGCACGCTGACAACACGGTCGGGACCAAAAGGCAATCCAAAGAACGCCATTATCATGGCCCCTTGTGCGCCAATACAAACCCTCTGCTGCAGAAATAGGGCACATTATGCGATGCAAATTAAAGCTTCGCTGGGAGGACATCGAAGAGAACTTTGACAAAGATCTGACTTGGAAACTGGTAGGGGATGGAGAATATCAAGTGCAGTTTGAGCAGTTGCTGGACAGAATGAAACGGCAATACCCTGCTAAGACCGATTGGGACGGTATACATAGCTGCACACAGCACTCCAAAGAGTCTCTAGAGGAATATAGACAAAGATTGGAGACGTGCTTTCGCAAACACAGCGGACTCCGACCAGGCACAGATGAATATAACAGTCTGCTAAAAGCAGCCATAATAAACGGACTCGTACCTGCCCTGAATAAACAGGTACGGATGACATGCATTGGATGGGAGACGGCTCCCCTCATTCAGGTTATTGAACATTGCAAGCAGGCTGAAAGACAACAACAGAAGCAAGAGAGCAATCAAAAGACAAAAGCCGAAAAAGGAGTCAAATTGCAAGCAGCTCAGCTGGCTTATTATCAGGGCGAAGGACCAACCCGAGGCGGATACCGACGTGAACGAGGCAGGCGTGGTGAGAGGGGTCGCAACAGAAACTTTCAGAGCCAGAATAAAGACAATAGTTGCTATAATTGTGGCCAAGAAGGACATTTTGCGATTGTCAGAGACAGCAGCAACAACAGTAAACCAACGGGAGTAACTGTCAGAGTGCTGCCCTACTGCAAGTATCACTATACAAACCGAAACCAGAATGAAATGAGGCAGGGACAGCTGACACCAACACAGCTAACAAGCAGTACGTGCTAACTTTTTCTGAACCACAAGAAGCCCCCACCGTTGATCTCTTCGTGAATGGTGAGTCATTTGAATTCTTAATTGATACTGGTGCTGCAATGTCTGTTATAAATGCTAGAGCTATGCCCAACCCAATGATATCAAATTAATCAGTAAAAACAGTGGAAGCCTCGGGGGTAGTATTGAGGGAGAAAATTATGATGCCTTTACCCGTACAATATGAAGGGAAAACGTTTATGCATCGGTTTATTTTCTCCGAGTGCTGCCCTTGTAACCTAGTGGGGCGAGATCTACTATGCAAATTCAATTGTGAAATTAAATGTGAGCAAAAAGGAGTTACCGTTTCATGTCCTTTGATGATGGCCCAGATGATTGAGACTCATAGTTGGTTCTATTCATGGGATATACAAAATGGAGGCAAACAAATTGAGGAATTATTTAAATTGCCTCGACAACATTGGGGTCATGAAACTGGGTTTATATCACCTTATGCCTTACATTGCACTGCCCTGTACTTTACAAGAGATTATGAATGAGAAAACATGGTTAGCACAACCTCCATTTAATGAAACAATTACGTGCACAGCCTTGTATATAGGTTTACGCTTTTGTGTTGCAG
The DNA here is from genome assembly GCF_017654505.1 of Polyodon spathula. Classification (NCBI taxonomy): domain Eukaryota; kingdom Metazoa; phylum Chordata; class Actinopteri; order Acipenseriformes; family Polyodontidae; genus Polyodon; species Polyodon spathula. Next base: position 22,960,692 of record NC_054543.1, read on the forward strand.
CCATTAAACTAAATAGCGATCAGTTTTTACTTTACCACACAACTGACTCTGTGCCACATATAAGCGTAGCAAAAAACGATGATGTAGAGTGGAAAGATACTGGTGTCTGGCTTAAGTCTGTGTTGCAGGTGACTGACTGGCAAAGTGAAGACGGGTTCAAATTCTCCCCCAGTGCTCGCGCTGTTTGCGCTCCTTTCTTTTGGGTCACGTCTGTCCAACGGGGAATCCATGGGACAGAGAACCGAGATGTGCCCCCACGGGAGGCACTGGGAGGCACGTTTTCACCCTTGCTGATCGGCCTCCCCGATTCTCTATGGGCAAAAGATAAGTATGATATTGGCCTTATGAAAGGGGCAGAGCCCCTAACAGTCACACCGCTTTGGTGCAGAATCTGGAAGGTTTTTTTCCCCCTGGTGGAGGGAAACTCAAACAGTATGTGGATGATTTGCTTTTATGTTCTGAAACTCAGCACGCTTGCGAAACTGATACAAGAGCTCTTTTAGAGTACCTAGCTTCTAATGGCCATAAGGTATCAAAAAAAAAGCTGAAGCTTGTGTCACCATCTGTAAAATACTTGTAAAATTGGACCTGGAGCGTGTCACTGCAATTCTGACACTGCCCCAGCCTGCCACAAAAACACACATGATGACGTTGCTAGGTATGGCTGGCTACTGTAGAGCTTGGATTCCAGATTACACTGAAGTAACACAGCCCCTAGCTGACTTGCTACATAGCCATAAGATGACTATGAAAGACACAATTGACTGGACTCCTGACGGACTGACTGCCCTAAAAAAACTTAAACAACTCTTGTCCTCTCCGCCCTGTCCTGGGTTACCTGATCACTCTAAACCTTTTAACCTGTTTGTTTGTGAAAAGTGAGGATTCATGTCGGCAGTACTGACACAAGAGCATGGGGGAAAACAACATCCTGTGGCTTTTTACTCTAAGCGCCTTGGTAACATAGCCCGAGGGCTAGTCTGTTGCTTGAGAGCGGTGGCCGCCAACACTGAAGCTGTGCTGGCTAGTGCTGACCTGGTTGCAATGTGCCCTCTAACTGTATATGTTCCTTGATGGCTCGGCACACCGCTCTCCAGCGGGTGACTCATTAGTTGCATATGCAGTAACTACTGCCAAGACCATGTGTCAAAGTGAGGGGTGGTGAATGTCGTTAACAATTTTTGGTTTGCTCCAGGTTTTTTTACATATGCTAACCAAATTTTGTGTTAAATGTGTGATTTGTATGACCAACAATGTAGGCCGCAGCTCGCCCATGTCCGTGTCAGCTCATCCGAGGCCTGAGGCCCCTTTGAACACGCTATGATGGATTTTATTGAATTGACACTTCGCCAAGGTTACAAGTACTGCCTTGTGATAATTGATGCCTTTTCTAAATGGATTGAAGCATTCCCCTGCAGACAAGCCACAGCTATGGCAGTAGCAAAAAAGCCTGATGAGAGAGATTATACCCCGGTGGGATCTGCCATCTAAATTGACATCTGCCAATGATTCTCATTTTGTGAATAGTGTAGTGCAGAACATTTCTGAAAGCCCACAAATTGATTTATGCACTCACTGTAGCTACCACCCTGCAAGCGGAGGCTTGGTGGAGAGAGCGAACCAAACAATAAAAACTAAACTAACTAAGCTCATGGCTGAAACAGGGCTCTCCCGGGTTACAGTATTGCCATTGGCCCTGATGTACATGCACGGATGCAGGCACAGTACTACAGGGCTAGCACCCCATGAAGTATTGACGGGAGACCCAATGCGGATGCTGAACACACCTTTTCCTCAAAATAGGCTCACCCTAATGGGATGTGAGGATGAAATGGTAAAATATTGTGCTTCTCTTAACAATGTTCTGAAGTCTGTTTTTCCCAGGGTAAAAGCCGCCCTAACCGAACCGAAGGAAAGGGCGCTCCACAAGCTCCTGCCAGGGGACTGGGTGATCATCAAAGACCTCCGCCGGAAGCATTGGCATCAACAACGCTGTCCTTTCCAGGTGCTCCTGACAATGCAGACAGCGATGAAAGTCGCTGAACGATCAATGTGGGTCCACGCCAGCAATTGCAGAAAAGTGCCCTACAGCCCGAAGGGAGATGTATCGCCCCCTGGAACAACGTAGACGCCTCAGATGGGCTTGGGACAGTCAGCTTTGGATCCCCAGAGTCCTGACTGTTATTTTTCTTGGCAGCTTATTAACTGTGTCTCTCATCTGGCTCTTAACTGAACTTAAAGATAATAAAAAAGAGCCAGATATTACAAACCGCAGCCATGCTTAAAATCACACAGAACTCAGAACAAAAAAAAATCTGCAAGCGGGATGGATATGTTGGGTCGTCACTTTGGTTATATTATACTATATGTTAAACTTTGTAAATCTCGCTTTAACTTGTACTATTGTGTGTGTTTGAATCCATTTTCTGAATAAGGCTGAGACATAGTCTCAAAAGGGAGGGAATATAATAGAAATGTTATAGAATATTAGAATATAGGATTGGCTCGACAGTAAAGTACTGACATCTCGCACTCCTATAACCTTGCTTGCATAACCTTGTATGCTTTGCTTAAGATAAAGTTTTGCCTACATTGCAGCTGCAGCTGTGAGACAATGGATAATAGGATGAGCCAGACATGTCTCTTTGCACATACACCCAAAGCAGCCATTCTGTTATCTGCTTGCTTAGCTATAGGCCACGTATGCATAGTTATTAATTGTTTCCCTTATATGCTAATATCTGAATCAACAATGGCTAACCCTCTGCCTTACTGACAGTTTTAAGGTATATAAGAAACTGATCTAACTCTGGATGTTGGAACACTACTCGATGATTATCTAGCACCCTGTGTGTTGAGAGTGTTCTCAGTTTGCAAACTTAAGAAATAAAGGCTTGTGTGTTTGGAACTCGCAGACTCTTCCTTTTATTAGAATTTCCACGACACCATATACAGCCATTTTGCTAACACTTTATTGTAAGCACTACTTATTAGCCATTTATTATGTACTTATTCGTGACTAATTAGCACATAATACATCATGTACAGACTCATAATAACGGTTTGTTAGGGAATATGCTTATTCTCAGACATGTCTTACTAACAGGTTACGGGACAGTAATAAAGGATTTACATGCCTTATACTGAAATGAATACTGTACTTGGTCATATTAGGTCCTACTAGCTGCTTATACATGATAAGAACATAATAACATAAAAAAGTTTACAAACGAGAGGAGGCCATTCGGCCCATCTTGCTCGTTTGGTTGTTAGTAGGTTATTGATCCGAGAATCTCATCAAGCAGCTTCTTGAAGGATCCCAGGGTGTCAGCTTCAACAACATTACTGGGGAGTTGATTCCAGACCCTCACGATTCTCTGTGTAAAAAAGTCCCTCCTATTTTCTGTTCTGAATGCCCCTTTGTCTAATCTCTATTTGTGACCCCTGGTCCTTGTTTCTTTTTTCAGGTCGAAAAAGTCCCTTGGGTCGACATTGTCAATACCTTTTAGAATTTTGAATGCTTGAATTGATTACTACCTTGGTAATAAAGCAGCA